>NC_134857.1:123639892-123927392 GCF_049852395.1 Peromyscus maniculatus bairdii | reverse complement strand
TATTAATCCCTCTCCAAATTTAACTAAGACATGTTTCCTAAAGATTGTACAACCTAAAATATCCCCCACCCCAGCTGAGGGCCAAATGTTCAAACACGTGAGCTTCTGAGGGTCATTTCACATTCTAACCACTACAAGAGGACGTCATCTGCACCTGGGGTGGTGTGAATGAAAATGGCTCCCATAGGCTCATAGGGAGTGTCATTATTTGAAAGGATTAAGAGGTGTGGCCTGTTGGAGGATGTGTGTTACTGGTCTTTGAGGTTTTAGAGGCTCAAGCCAGGCCCAGTGGCCCACTTTTTCTCTTCCTGCTGCTTACTGTGTCTGCCTGTGTCCTGCTATGCTTCCTTCCTGCCATGGTGATAATGGACTAAACCTTTGAACCTGTCAGCCAGCCCTGATTTAATGTTTCCCTTTATAAGAGTTGTCATGGTCATGATATCTCTTCACAGCAATAGAAATCCTAAGACAGAGGTTGGTACTGGGGACTGGAGTATTGCTGTGATAGTCCTGACCATACCATGCTTTTGTCTGGAGGAATGTGGACTTTGGGCCTTTGGATTAGAAAAGCAATTGAATGCTTTAAGTGGAGTTTAATGAACCATTCTAGTAGGAGCATGGAGGACAGCGGTGCTGAGGGTGATTTGAACTGTGGGGGCTTGGCTCAAAGAGGTTTCAGAGGAGAATAATATTATTATGTGGCCTAGAGACCATTATTTGGACATTTCAGAGGAGAGTAATATTAGTATGTGGCCAAGAGACGACTCATAATATTTTGATGAAGAATGTGGCTGATTTCTGCTCTTGTCCAAAAAATCTGCCTGAAGATAAATTGAAGAGTTATGGTTAACAGTTTTGGCAGAGGAGATTTCCAGACAGCCTAGTAGTGACTATGTTACTTGGTTATTAGATGCCACGCTTATGCAGGTCTATAAGGAAAAGGAGAAGCTGAGAAAGGAAAAATACAAAATTACAGTTTGAAGGGGAAAGGAGCACCAGGAAGTTTAAAGAAGTCAAGCCCAGTGCTCAAGGAGATAAAAAGTTTAAGGAAAAACCTGATGATAGATGGAATAAAGAGCATGGTGACCTTAGGGCAAGATCCCACCCAGCTAAACTTCCAATTTGTGAAAAGAAATTAAAGAAAAATTTAGGGCTGTGTGTGATGGTGCATGCCTCTAATCTCAGCACTCAGGAGGCAGAGGCAGGTAGATCTCTGAGTTTGAGGCCAGCCTAGTCTGTGGAGAGAGTTCTGGGACAGTCAAGTTTAGGCAGTGAAGGAAATCATTGAAATTAGAAAGTTGGTGAAAATGTATTTGAACAAGGGGGCCATGTTCCAGCCCCAGCAAGAAGCAGAACTTGGCAACTTTGGCCACATGGTTCTGGTTTTAGAGTCAAGGATAGAAGAAAGGGGCTATGGACTCTCCCTTCAAAGCCACTGAGGCCAGGTATATGTTAGGTGTGTCTCCGCTTGGAGGCCTACAAAGGGCATGGTATGAAGCTATGATGGTGATCTTGGGTTGCCTTGGAGACCCCATGATGTTGGTGATGCCAGAGTCATGGGATAACTTCCAAAGAAAGCTTCTAACAGGGAATAGAACCAGCCCAAGTGAATGAGGTATGTTACAGTCAACAAAGTCAAAGGGGTTGGAGATCTGAAAAGCTCTTTAACATCAGATATAGGTTTGGAGTTTGCCTAGCTGGTTTTTGATCTTGTTTTGGTCCTTCTCACTGTGGTCCAGTATATTCCAAATCATTATCATTTCCTTTTTGGATGGTAATATATATCCTGTGCCATTGTATATTAGATGTATATGATCTGTGTGTTGATTTTGTTTTTACAGGGGAATATAGTTAAGAGACTGACATGAGTATCAGAGACTTTGGACTATGGACTTGTAACAGTGTTGAGACTGTGATAGACTATGGGGATGTTTGAAGTTGTACTAAATGCATTTTGCATTATGATATGGCTATAAGCCTATGGGGGCCAGTAAATGGAATGTGATGGTTTGGATGAAAATGGCTTCCATAGGCTCATAGGAAGTGGCATTATTTTGAAATGAAAGGTGTGACCTTGTTGGAATAGGTGTGGCATTGTTGGAATAGGTGTGGCCTTGTTGGAGGAAGTGTGTCGCTGAGATTGGGCTTTGAGGTTTTAGAAGTGCAAGCCAGGCCCAGTGTCACTCTCTCTCCCTGATACCTGCCAATCCAAATGTAGGACTCTCAGCTCCTTCTCCAGCACCATGTCTGCCTGTGTACTGCCATGCTTCCCACCATGATGATAATGGACTAAACCTCTGAACTGCAAGCCAGCCTCAGTTAAATGTTTTCCTTTGTAAGAATTTCCACGGTCATGGTGTCTCTTCACAGCAATAGAACACTGACAAAGACAGCACCTGAATTAAAGAAACAAGATAACTGTAAGGGTGACATTTTCAGTGAAAGCTACTGAACTTACTCAGTGGTACCACTTTGGTAAGTGGCCTAAGTGATTCTGGGTTGAAAGTTGAGCAGTAGAAACAGCAGATAAAAGAAAATGTGGTAGACAGAGGGCACAGGAAGCACCAAGGAAGATATCTGGGCACTTCCTGACTACGCTGGCCATCAGTACCAGGCTGAACTGCCAAGGGAGAAGGCCTTGAAGAGAGGGTGACACCTGATGTAGAACACGGATGATGCATGGCTTGAAGTGTGTGCATAGCACCGGCGTGAGAGCGAGGAAGTGGGACCCTAGAGGCGATGAAGTCAGGTCACAGCCAGCCTTCTAAAGCATGCTGAGGAGGTCGGCTAACCCCGGGGTGATGTGCTTCTGCTGACGTAGCCAGATTCTGCATTAGCTGTTGTGTGGATGTCGTACAACAGGCAAGACGACTCGGAAAGACAAGCTAGGAGTGTGACAGTAATCGGGGAGGAGACCAGGGTGACACGGAGGGCGAGAGCCATGGACTAGAGAAGTCACCTTGGTTTGCTGGTGCCAGAGGTGATACACGGCAGGACAGAGAGACCGCGGAAGGGGGCAGGGAGGTGGAGTCCAGAACTGCAAGCGACTATGACCTTCCAGTCTTAAACACCAAGACAGAGAAAGGGGTTCTAGGGCCAATGTGATGCCACCTTTCCTGGTCCCTTGGTTGTGGTAGGGCCCTGTCTCGAAGGACACATCAAAGACCTAGACTTTTCAACACCTGTTTGTTGTGTAAGAATTTAGAGTTAATTTAAGCTGGCCTCTAAAGTTTTCCGGGCACTAAATCCAATTATTTTTCAAGGAGTGATCTGGTCAGAGTTTCAAAAGACTCTGCAGTCCCCAGTGCCTTCCACTCAGCTAGACCCCAGAGAGGCAAAGAGGCAGAGTTAGTGGAATCTCACAGGAATCCTGCTGTGTGGACATCACCTATGCAAGTGACTTGCTCCCCTTTTCCAGCCCCCTCTCCCTCCTCACACTCTCAGGCCTCTCTTTGTAATGGCTTTAAAAAAATTTAATAAGGGGGGATGATGCTTAGGTTCACACCACAAAGACAGCGATGTGTAGATAAATGATATACAATGATATCATTTGCTATATATTGGCTTCAGCAACTTGAGTTTGTTTTAGGTTTTTTTTTTTTTTTTTTTTGTCAAGGAAACAAATCATAAGCCAAGCAGAGGCACCCTTCTCAAGGAAGCCCTCTAACTGGAGTCTTGTGTGAGGGCTGGGTGACTGGAGTGGGCCGAACTGGTCCTTTTGAACGTGTCCAGCACACATCCTTCTGCAGGACTCTTGTCATTCTCTGTATAGTCAGCAAAACTAGACACAACAGAAGGGCAGACTTTCCTGTAGTCTGTCTGGTTCAGTGTCCTACAGAGAAACAGAACTCATTGTGAACTCCAGCTTAGCCACCCACTCTGAAATGCCGCGTGGTATCTTGCCAAGTTTTAGGTAACATCTTTCTAAGCCTTAGTGTCCTCATCTGTAAAATGGGGATAATGGAATACCTTTATCATGAGGCAGGAGGCAGTGTTCACCGGTCACAAACACAGATCCTGGAGCAGACTGAGGGACCCTTTCTTAATTCTGCCCTTTGCTAACTGTGGTGTTTTGAATGAGAATGAGTCACATGGGTTTGTCTGTTTAAACACTTGGTCCCCTGATGGTGCTACACAGGGAGCTTTGGGAGGTGTGACCTTGCTGGAGGAAGTATGTCACTGGGGACAGGCTTGAAGAGCTTAAGGCCTCACTCCATTTCCTCACTTAATTTCCTCTCACAGTTCAAAATGGGAGCTCTCAGCTTATTCTTGCCATGCTTTGTCCCAGCCCTTATGGACACTAACACCCTGGAAAACGTAAGCCGAAACAAACTCCTCGGTCATGGTATTTTATTACTGCAAGAGAAAAGTAACCAATACACTAGTTCTGTGGCCTTACAGAAGCTGCTTCACTACTCTGAGCCTCAGCATTTTCATCTATAAAATGGGCACAAATCATGGGCACTGCCACAGTGGGTAGTTAGGATTGTAGAAACATTTAAAACCCACTTCCAGGAAGAGATTTTGCCTAGAGGTGGATACCCAGGGAAGTGTATGATAAGTATTGTTTCAGTATTTGCTGAAGAAATAAACAGGACTATGGAAGACAAAAGCCAGAATGTTCAACAAAGCCAGTGACTAGCTTAGAGAGTCCATAACTGAGATGTGGAGCTGGTTCCTGCCCTCCCGTCTCCTTCTCTGGCCTGCCTCAGGCCAGGACTCGGGACTTGGTGGGGAGGTCTATGCCATGTTGATTGTGTAGCTGCATGGTCTCCAGATTTTCTTCTTGTTGTTTTTTGAAGTGGAGCCTGGAACAGCATGGAGAGCTGGTGAGGGGAGCTGCGATTTTCCTTATTTACTAACATTTGCTTGGATTAATGTCTAGGACACCCAAAATATGCTATGAGTCAGTCAGAGGATAACGAGATCGCATCACTGTAGAGATTACTCACTAATTTGACATTTGGGGAATTTTTGCAAAATGTTAGGGAACATTTGACAAAGATGCAAATTGCCATATCCATAAAGTGCATCTGACTCTGAGGGTTGGTGGCTCTCTCCCCTGATGTGGCTACTTCATTCCTCACACACCAGCTGTTGTGTCCTGCCCATTGGGTGACTTCCCTTTTCCGTCCTGAAGGAGAGAGCTGGAACTTTGCTCTGAAAAGGTACGAAAGCCCCACTGAGTGCCTGCCCTGGGTCAGTTGTCTCTTCAGCTTCCTTCTCATTGAGGCTTCCTAGTCATCGGACAGGCTGTGTCAGCAGCCTGTCTGCTGTTGCGGAGGAGAGGCAGCGGTTCAGGGAGATTAAGTCATTTGCCTAAGGCTGCCAAAGTATGAAAGAATTTGAATGTGGGCTTAAGTGGGCAAAGTGTACGTTTAAACCCAGCGCCCAGATCCTGGGACATCTGAATATCAGGTTCCCGTGGGCTTCATTGGTACGTCCTTAGTTCTCAACAACTGGTCATAAGCAGTTATTCTATGTGCATTTGTGTATGTGTGTGTGTGTGTGTGTGTGTGTGTGTGTGTGTGTGTGAATGGATGTGCAATGGATGTGTGTGTGTGTACACAAATACTTCTAGATGCCAGTCTTGGGTGTTGTTCCTTAGGAGCTGTCCACCCAATTATTTTGAAACTGGGTCTCTCCCTGGAACCTAGGGGTCTCTGATTTGACTAGTATGGCTGACCAGCGAGCCCCAGATTCTGTCTCTCTCAGTCTCTCTAGCACTAGGGTTGAAAGGGAGTACCAGTGTGTGTGTGGCTTTTTACTGGGATGCTGCAGACCAACCCCAGGTCCACAAGCTTCCATAGCAGGTACTTTACGGAGAATTAGCCTCCCCATGGTCTCTGCTCTTTTATACTGAGACTCAGCTTAGTTGATAATGGATAGCTTAGGAGAACTTTTTGTTAGTGTAACACTGTTTTCAAAGAAGGAGGCTTCCAGTTTTAAATGAGCAGGAGCTGCTTGCTAGGCTCCCATCCCTGAAGTACCAGCTCATCTTTGCATTATTTTTGCACTATTGTCCTGGCACTATACTGTTGAGATTTCTATCACCCATCAAGCAGGTCTTGTCCAAGCTTCCTACTAGGTCTAGGACAATAAGGGAAGCGTGTGTGAGGCTCTGGGTATATGGAATATAAGAAACAGGAATGGGGTCCATTGCCGAAGCTAGCTTTGAGAGATAACTTAATGCGCAGTTGTGTAGAGGAGGTATCTCAAGCTGAGACCCCTCAAGAGGGATGACACATAAGGAAACCCTTCTGACTCCAAAGGCTTGTTCCTCAGTTACCATTTAATATGAGAGAAGTGACTTTAATGGTAAGCAAGAACCGGGTAGGGGTTATGGTTGTTTTATCTCCTAGTAACCGTCCTGGAGAGACTTGGTAGGTATATTGGAGCAGCCTAAGAGCAGTCAGCTTATCAAGATATCGGGTGGCCGTAGCAGCCTTTCCTTCATCCCTAAGTGCCTCGTGGTGTTGTGTGGACTGGCCAGTGGTTAATAAACACTTGCTGGGAATGGCAATGCCTCTTGGAACAGTGACTCTGTGAACTTTAGTACTTGAGGCTAGGCAGCTATGTTTAGTTCTTTCTTTCTCTAAGAACATTTAATTCTGTTTTTATTTTTAGGTGCGCACACACACACACACACACACACACACACACACACACATGTGCACGCTGGTACCAGCGGAGGGCGTTAGAGCGCCTGAAGCTGGAGTTACAGTTGGTTGTGAGCCACCTGAGTGAGTACTAAGAGCCAAACTTGGTTCCTCTGTAAGAGCAGCAAGCATACTGACCATGGAACCATCTGTCCAGCTCCTAGATTGATTGTTTTTAAGTAACATAAGAAACTAGAAATACATAAGGGTATATAACTAATACCTTGCAGAAGAAAAAAAGGCCAAAAATGTCCACCTTTTTGATCACAGAAACGCTTCTTTTTAATTATTAAAAGTTTTTATGGACCCTTCCATATAATCATAGTGGTTCTTTTAGTGTCCAGTAACTGCATAAAAGGCACAACAACAAAATGCTCTTGCATTAATTTTTATTTTCTTCATTCCAACAGCATCTATAAGATGTGAAGAAAAAAGCATAATAGAGTTTGTGACCCATTATTTATCCTCTTTCCCAGCAGCACTTGGCACTTGTGTAGATTAGGCAACTCTTCTGAGTGGATGGGGTGGGCTGAGAGTGGGTGGGCACAGCTCCAGTGTGGGAGTGAGCTGGGAGGCCTTTGGTCTCTTCTCCTCACTTCTTCTAAGGGGTTCTAAGCCACCCAGTTGTTCACAGTTGGAGCTCCGTTCCCATGCATTTCAGATGCATACTGCTGGAGGGATGTGTTTATTTTTCTGGGACCTAATTACTCTAATAACAATTTGAGTGAAACTGCAACCAGTTAAACTCACCCCAAAAGGGTCTCCAGGATGTCATCCTTAGAAGCACAGAATAGGCAGGTCAGTGGATCCAATGTCCTTGTGCTCATCAGAGGCTTTGGTCCTTAGTCTGTCTCTTTCTAGTTAGATGGGGGGAGGGACCTCAGTGTGCTGAAGTGCTCTGAGATCAACTGTGTGAAACTAAGGGGAGGTTGAATTGGCGGAACCCTGAAGTCCATTCCAGGTTTTGCATTGCACCAGCCCCCAGGACTGACCCTGAGTTGATCAAGGGGCCTTGCTAGGTACCAGGGGCTGAGGAACTCAGCCTACGTGCAAGGAGCAGTTCTGAAGTGCTGTGCCTTGAACTTTGCTTTGGGAACCTAGGGAGGAGGCTTTCAGGTTGTGTGTGTGTGTGTGTGTGTGTGTGTGTGTGTGTGTACATGTGCGCTCGTGTCCTATTATTAACCTTTTTCTAAGCTCTGTTTTCCAAGCTTAGGTCGGCTCATCAGAGTTGAACATGGACTGTTTGGATTTTTGCCCGAGCTGTTCTCCAAGCCTGATAGCACACTCATTACTCCCTACCCATGGTTTCTGCTAAATGACCTCGTTAGTGCTCTAATTACATGTTGCTCTTCAGAAAGCTGGGGGTGGGGGCGGATGAGTTAAGGAAGGCTGAGGGCTGAGATGGAGCACATTGTAAACACGCTGAACGGCGCCTACCTTCCTCCGGCCTGCTCACCTCCTTGGATGGGAGGCTCGGTGCTGTTTCTTTGCTCCCCTTCCTTTTTTCTGTACCCGGAAAAGGTGATGATGACAGCGTATGCCAAATGCTGCTAGGGGCTGGTAATAGCTGGAGGGTGATATTTTTACCAGGAACTAGAGAGTAAAATAAAACAATAACAAAAACAAGCTGAGGTCAAAGGAACAAAAACAATTTTCGAGAATCTCCCCACTACCTGCTCGTGTGCAGCCATTTGTTTATCTTGCTGGCAGCCCCATGAGGTGCTTATTATTAGATCCTGATCAACTGGGTTCAGAGAGGTTTGACTATTTTCCAAGACCATAAAGTCAACGTGTGGCAGAGTGACCTTGTTTGAATCCAAGTCCCAACATCCTATGTTAGGTCTTCATTCATTCACTCACTCACTCATTCATTCATTCATTCATTCAACAATTATGCTCTCGTCTCTAATCTATGACAATGTATGATTATATAACTCTAGAGTTTCTAGACTATTTCAAAGTTAATTCTACGAGTTCCTCAGATGGATCTGAATTCCTTGGTGTAGCCTTCCATTACATTTTACTGCATTCATTTGAACTGGAACTGCTTATATGCCTGTCTTAGGCAACAGATCATGCAGCTGAGATTCAGGAACCTGGGAGGCACGGTTAATGATTATACTGAACGGTCTTATTATTTTCCAGTTAAGGAAGCTGGGCTTCAATGACTTGCTGAACTGGTAAACTGGAATCTGTTCTTCCCACTAGAGATGCCAAGGCTGGAGTGGAATTTACATGCACTGTTGAGAAAGGATATTCATGTGTCATAACAAGCATGGAGAATTTCCAAGCCTTGTGGGGCCTTTTACCTTTGGCATGTGTTCACCTGATGAGAAGTTCAACATCTGTGTCACTCACATAGGCTGATTGGCAAGACACTTTGACTTTGGCCAAAGATGCTTTTGGTCTGTTAACTATAAAACCATGGTGGGGGATGTTAAGATTTTTGTTTTTATTACACTTATTTATTTCTTCTTTTTCTTCTCCTCTTCTTTTCTCCCTCCCTCCCTCCCTTTCTCCTCCCCTCCCTCCCCCCTCTCTGACTTTCTGTCTCTCTGTTGCTCTGTCTGTCTCTGTCTACCTGTCTGTCTCTCTTTCTCTGCATTCACATAAGCCATAGCATGTATGTGGAGGTCAAAGGGTAACTTGCAGGAGTTGTTTCTCTTCTTCCACCAACCACTGAAGGGGTTCTGGTATCGAGCTCAGGTTTTTAGGCTTGGTGGTAATTGCCTTTACACTGATGTGTCTTATCAGCCTTAGCCTCGGTTTTAGTGGTGGTGGTGGTGGGGGGAAGAGTCCATCTTCCACACCGAGTATCTTAAGTTGGTACACTTTTCTTGGAGGCTTTCTTTTGGATATTAATGTAAATAAGAAGAGTCCCAGCAGAATTCACTCTACTACATTTTCCCAAGATTGGCAGATGCAGTATGTTGAGTGATGAAGAGATGTCCACACTTCAGAAGAAATAAATGACATTACAGTTATACTAACAGGATGTAACTTTAACCATGTGAAGAACTGTCTTAAAATAGGGTTCTTACCCACCTGATTACTAATTAGTATTTCAGTGTAGAAACTAGAATTTTGCAAGCCAAACACCTTAAAAAGTGAACATTGTCTGTTTGACAGACTGTCAAGACACATGTGCAGCCTTAATATATTAGTTTATCCTTTAACAATCAAATTGTTATTATAACTTCAAGAAAAGTGGAAAAAATAGACTTTTTACAATCTAATCAGCCATAAAAGAAACACACACACACACACACACACACACACACACACACACACACACAACTTGGAGCTGTTGCCTGATCTACAGTACATTTGCAGAATTGTGGATGGGAAACAGCAGGAAACCATTACTGCATGTGATCATGGTTTTAATGATTGTACTGGAACACAATAAACGTATAAAATGTATGCCACAAAATAAATTGTAGGTCCCATAGCAAAGCAGCTTCTTATTCAACTTTTGTCAATTTGGCAGAAGTGCTCCTTCTTCTGCAAATAAGTCATTAAGCTCCACGCTTTGCCACCAAATAACTTTTGGAAGAACAATTCAGACCTCCTAAAGTAATTCACTTGCAGTCTTCGTCTATTTTTAATAACTCAAAACATACACAGGAGGTGCACACACACTTCTAGACTGTTTGAATGACTGGACAAGGCAGTGTTAAAAATCCAACAGCACTAATTACTAGCTGAGCAGTATAAAAACCTCAGAATGAATGTCAGCCTAGGAGATAAGCTCTTATCTTAATCTAATGACTCCACAGACTTAATTTGTCAGGCCAGCCGAGTTGATGAAAAACAGGTTTCTATTCTCCAGCGTGAGCGGTACCATCTTTCCAAATCTTTGAAGTTGGGTAGTAATACCATCAGTGTCATCCCGTAAAAATCTTGTGACCAAGCCAATTTAATTCCTATTGTCCTGTTACACTAATTAAAGTTGTTCCACTCTTGTTGGACAAATATCTCAAAGTGAAGCCAGAGTATTTTTAGATTTGCTTTATTTTGAACTAATCACCCACAGCTCTCCATGTTTCATACTCCCCCGCTCCCCAACCCCACGCCATAGTGCCGGAACCAGGGACCATCTATCTTCATATGGGAAAGCCAAAGTTTCCAGAGGAATTCATTAATTCAGAGGAACCCATTTATTGAGACACAATGCAGCAGGGGGGTTAGCAGCAGAGACTCCGGCAGGAAGGCTGGGGGAAGCTTTTGCCCTGTCATTTCCAAGCTGTGTGACCTTGGGTCAGTGTTTCAGACCTTCTTAGCCTCACTTTAATCATTCTCGAACTGGAAGAGAATCGTGGACATTGTGAGGGCTAAATAAGATAACTCATGCTATCTACTTAGAGCAGCTCAGCCTTATGCTCGGTACTGTTCAACTTCCATGTGTTCGCCCGCTCACTCATCCATCCATCGTAACAAATATGTACAGAGACATAACAAGTCTAAAACACATTCTAGATGTTGAAGGGCATAAGAAGAAACAAAAGGCAGGGCCATTTGCTCATGATGGACTTTGCATAAACTCTCTGCTCAAGAAGCCCACACTTAACATAATCAGTTGATGTCACTACACCCAGGAAAGAATTTCTGCAGAATTACCATGGCTTTCCACCAAAAACTCCACTGTGAACCCTGTTGCTTCATTTCCAGTAAAATGGAAATGCAAGCTTCCATCTCAAAGATCCAGTGTGCTGATGACATGAGGTAATGCTTGGTGGGCAGCCAACTGTTGGTGGCTGCTCAGTTTCTTGTCTCTTATCCCTGCAGCTCACAGCCACACGCGTGGGACTAACATATCTAGTGAGTTATCTTCTGTCTTGTTTCACTGAAGTCTCTGTGTAATGTCCTTCCCAGCAGCCCATGCTCCCTCTGCATACCCACTCCTAAGTACTTGCAAGGTACCATATTGGTTTTGGTTTATTGACTGTCACTTGGAGAGACTTGATAGTCTTTGTAGTTCCTCTGATTTCTCATCTTGATGGAATGTGATGACATAATTTCTTCCATACCCTTAAAATTCATGCCTATACTTTAAAAATGTGCATTGAAAGCCTGTTAGGCATTAGGAATCCCACTAGGTATGGAAACACCAAGATGTGAAGGATGTAGCTAGTGTCCAGTCTTTAGGAGCTTGCCCTGCTGTGGTGAATGCTGTGGCAGAGGTTCCCAGAATGCAGTGGGAGCATGATGGGATGGGAAAGCAGAGGTTCTGCCTATGAGCCTGGAAACTCATGGGGGATTTCTGGAGAAATGCCCTTGGGTTTAACTGGGGAGGAAAAAGCAAATGCTGGGTCTGGTAATCACTGTGTGTGGGTAGATGGACACAAACAGTTCAGGGAAGAGGTAAGGGCTGGAGCAGCTGAGGGCTGGGAGGTGGAGAGGAGGATCACAAAGATGGAGCCCCTGAGTGCTGGGAGGTTGAGTTTGTTGTTGTTCCATTAGTTCAAATATTTTTTTTTTAAATTTTTTAGATTTATTTATTATGTATACAGCATGTATGACTGCAGGCCAGAAGAGGGGACCAGATCTCAATACAGATGGTTGTGAGCCACCATGTGGTTGCTGGGAACTGAACTCAGGAACTCTGGAAGAACAGTCAGTGCTCTTAACCGCTGAGCCATCTCTCCAGGCCTAGTTCAAATATTTTTTAACCTATTCATTTTATGAATAGGTTAAATTAACTTGTTTTCTTATTTCTTGCTTTTACTTTGTAGATGCTTATTCTTTTATTTCTTTGAGGATTAAAAAATGCCATTCTAGTGTTTTTTAAAGTAGGGCTTAAATATCTCTCTCTTATCTTAGGTTTAATTTCAGATTTTTCTTTCTTGACATTTTCTCCTTGATACGGATTTTTGAAATATATATTGCCATGCTGTTTGTGAGTGCAACCTTTCATTTTCTTGGCTCTTGATATCTTCCTTATGCATGTGGCTTTGTAGCCACCCCATCTAAACTGTACAGGCTGCTTCTTACCAAGACATGTAGTTGTGGTTTGGGTGGATACCACTCTACAGAAATGACACAGTTCCAGGCCTTTTGTCTAAGTGAGGGGTTGACAGGGTCCTGTACTATCCAGTGGAACTCACCGGTTAGTCTCTATGATGACTGGGTGACTTCATTTTGCCTGCACTCTTGGATGGAGATATATTTTGGCACCATTAGCGGCTGTGAGGCACCGTCTTGACTTCCAACTTCACATGGGGGTTTGCATTGGCTAGCCAACTTTAGCTTTCACTTAAAATTCTGTTTTTTTCTCCTATCAGTTTCTCTCTTTTTTAGTATATATTTTAAAGGAGACCTTTTTTTGTTTTGTGTTTATTTGTTTCTTGATGGAATATATTCTTGTTTTTAAGCATGGTTATAATTTTTCAAAATTCTCTTTTTAATTCCACTAATAGTGTATGAAGGAACTTAATGTCTTTTTAAAAAATAATACATAGTTTGTCCCTTAAAATTTATATTTACAGTACTTAAAACTTACTTTTTACTTCCTTATTTAAAATATCTTAACGTTTTAATGTTTACATTTTATTCTACAATATAGCCATTTTATTAGCAAAGTTTTATTTTTGCAAAGGCAATACATGTATATTATTTTAAAAATAACGTAGCACTAAAAAGCTTATAATAAAGCAGAATAATTTTCTTCTTCATCCTGAATCCTCTGGCCACGAGGCAACTACTTGTATTTCTTCTGGTTCTTTACTGATGTTAGCTTCAGATCTCTAGCAGTAACTGACACTGCCTTCTGTGCAATAGTCACTAAGTCATTTGATATGAAGGATTTTTAATTACATTTTTATTTTTAAATTATGTGTATGTGCACATGTGAGTGCAGGTGCCCCAGAGTCCAGGAGAGGGTATTAGATCCCATGGAGCACTAGAGTTATAAGTTGCCTGAAAGGGTGCTGAAACACAACTCAGGTCCTCCGTAAGAACAATACATTCTCCTAACTACTGAGCCATCTCTCCAGCTCCTGAGTAATATTTCTTGATGGATATATCTTGGTACTATTTTATCAGATAGTCATGGACTGCTTAATACTTTAATTGACAATGGGCAGTATATATGACAGTGATCTCAAAAGAGCATAATGGTTTGAAAAATTCCTCACCATACATTACTTGCATGTCTGTGGGGAGACTAATATAAACTTACTGTGCTGTTAGTCATATAAAGACATAGCACATACAATGATGTCCAGTACATAATTTTGTACATGGTAAATGATTGTTGGTTTAGAGAATACTGCTTCCACTTACTTAAAAACAAGTTTATTGTGGAACTGGGTGCCATGTTACCCTGAAAGCAGCCCTGGGCATCCTTGTCCTTTGATTGCATGAAGAGGCCACATTGAGTGATTGACTTTTACTGTCTAGACTTGAGTAAGTACACCCTGTGATGTTGGCATGAAGAAATTACCTAGTAATATATTTCTAGAAACATATCCCACCATTAAGTGATCTCTGACTATATTCTTGCCATAATAGATAAAATTCAACTCTTCCTTAACCTCTATTTCCTCCTTCTACACATATTTAACTGAAGCAGGTTTAGCTTCTTTGTTGTGCACTTACAGATGTTGTTCAACAATAAGCTAACTGTGTTTCCTTCCTTTCAAGCCCCATATTCCTTTTGGAGCTGACCTTTGCCTCTCTTTTATGCTTCCTTTTCTATATACTTGAGATTTCCGGTCATGAATTTATATGGAAGAGCTCTAATGTTTTATAAATGCCCTGGAGTTTTTTTTCTCTTTTGTGTAGTATAGACTTTGCTTTAGTGCTGTCTGTCCTTACAGGATGGTACCTGAGAAAAATCAACTCAACAAAAGGAAGGTTTATTTTGTTGCATGAATTTAGAAGATCAGTCCATGACTGGCTGAATGCATTTCTTAGGGCCTGAGGCAAGACTATCACAGTGGCAGAAGCATGTGGAAAAGGTTATTCACCCCATGGTAGCCAGGAAGGAAAAGGAGAAACAGAGAATGTTGAACGGTTCGGCTCGGGGTGCACAGCTGAAGGAGTCACTCCCTTCAACTCCCCACCCACCAAGTTTCTGTCACCTCCTAAAAACCCATCAGATTAAGAACAGTGAATGGACCAACCCATTGATGAAGTCAGACTCCTCATGATTCAATCACTTCCTCAGTGTTCTGGCTTTGAACACTGGAGCTTGAATACCAAGACTTTCACGTATACACCATGGAGGGCATCCAGACACAGTTTCAACTGACTTCTTCTTAGGAGGCTGCTGCTTTTGCCTCTGTCCCCCGCACTCTGCCTTGAAGGCATATTCTATCCTTCTTGAATGCATGTCTTTTTTATTTTCTTGATTTCTTTCTTGTTTGGTTGAAGCATACTTTCTAATAACTCTCTAAAACATTATAATGTTTCAGTTTGTGCATTTTTAAAATGTCTTCAATTTATCTCCCCAGGATGATAAGCAGGGAATATAAGATTCTGATGACTTTCCTCTACTCTGATAACATCTGGGATTGCTATCAATGAGTCTGACGCCAGTTGGTTTGGTTCCTTTATAAAAGCCTAATTTTCCCCATCTGGGAGGTTTATTTTCCCCCTTCATCTTTTAAATCCTCTACTCACAGTATTTTGAGTTTTCATAGGCTACTCTGGGGTGACTTTTGAAGGG
Organism: Peromyscus maniculatus bairdii; assembly: GCF_049852395.1. Lineage (NCBI taxonomy): Eukaryota > Metazoa > Chordata > Mammalia > Rodentia > Cricetidae > Peromyscus > Peromyscus maniculatus. Next base: position 123,912,062 of record NC_134857.1, on the reverse strand, counting down.
GTGAGCAGGGGTTTGGTGACACTGGTATTGATGTCACTGTCATCGTTTTACATCCTGAGTTTAAGTTTCATGTCAATTGTTTAAAACTGTCCCTATTAGTGTTGTTTCCAATTCTTTAGTTCTTTCAGACTAATTTCTATGGCCAAGCATGTGTTTTAATTTGGGGAACACACTGTCGCACTTGAAAAGGAGTTATTGGATGCAGGAGTCTGTAAATGTCAGTAAGTATCAATTAGAATGGTCTAATGGTGTTACTCAAGTCCTCTATGTATTATGTGACTTAAAAATCTAGTTCCCTGAATAAGTAAATTGCTTACTGAGACTGTGGAATTGTGTCCTTCCCCTTTAATTCTGTCAATTTTTATTTCGTGCCTGTTGAGGTTGTATTATTGAGCATATATAAAATTATCATTGTCATGTCTTCCTGATGAACTTACTCTGTAATCTTTGGAAGATACATGTATGTGGTCCTCTCTGCTAGCCCTTCCTGCCTCATCGTCTGTTTCATCTGTTGCTAATGTGGCTACTCTAGCCATTCTGTGCTGACTGCTTGTGTTATCCATCTTTCCACCAACAATTCACTTACAGACTGTATCTGTCATTGTATTTATTCTTGCATTTAAAGATGTATCCTGGGGCAGGAGATGTGGCTCAGTACTTAAGAGCACTGGCTGCCCTTGCTTGAGGACCCAGATTCAGTTCTCAGCACCCACATGGTAGCTCACGACCATCTGCAACTCCAGTTCCATGCGATGTGATGCCCTCTTCTGCCTTTGCAGGTCCCAAGCATGCAATGCAGGTGGTGGGCAGAACCTATAGGCAAAACACCTATACACATAAAATAAAAATAAAGTTATATATATATATATATATATATATATATATATATATATATATATATATATATATATAGTGTGTGTGTGTGTGTGTGCGCGCGCGCGCGCGCGCGCGCGCACATGCATGTGGAGGTCAGCGGACAACTTTGGGAGTCAGTTCTCCTTTCCACTTTGAGCACTTTGAGACCGGGTCTCTTTGTTGTTTGCAGCTGTGTACACAGGCTAGCTGGCCCATGAGCCTCCAGCAATTCTCCTACCACTGCTTCCCATCATTTTATAGCAGCACTGGGATCACAGATGTGCACTCCTGTGTCCAGCAGCACTGAGATCACAGATGTGCACCCCTGTACCCAGCACTGAAATCACAGATGTGTACCCGTGTGTCTAGCGGCACTGAGATCACAGCTGTGCACCCCTGTGTCTAGCGGCACTGAGATTACAGATGTGCACCCCTGTGTCCAGTGGCACTGAGATCACAGATGTGCACCCCTGTGTCCAGCAGCACTGAGATCACAGATGTGCACCCCTGTGTCCAGCAGCACTGAGATCACAGATGTGCACCCCTGTGTCCAGCTTGATGTGTATTCTTAGACTTCAAACTCAGGTCATCATGCTTATAAAATAAGTTTTTTACCTCTTGAGCCACCTTTCTAATCCAACTTTTATATTTTTATTGGGTCATTTTGTCCATTAATATTTGGTGTATTCTGGTTAGTGATATTACTGGATTTAGTTTGTTCCCTTTGAATTTTATCTCTCATTTTCCTTTCTTTTCTTCTTTTGATTACCTCTTGGTTTCTAAGTGACACTACTTTACATTATTTTAATTTGTGCTCCTAAACTCATTCCTTCTATATTGATCAGAGTCCAATCAAGAACTAGGAAAGAACCAGTTATCTATTGAATGAAGCATTTAATATAAATCTATGTTGCCTGGGTACCTCCAAGGATACAAAAGAGATTCTGAGACATGATGAGAGTAGGCGGGGTCTGTCACCTTCAAAGCTGTGAGAACAAAGTGAGGAGGTTATAACTACTAAAACTCAAAATGTACAAGTAGAGTCCCATGGAGGTGAAAGCCTCTGGGAAGTTCTCTGGCCTCAGGATCTCTGAGTTAGAAGAAGGTGAGACACAGCCCCTGAAGAGGAAGTGCTGGCTGGTATGTCCAGCAGTCTCAGGGTGGGGGGCTGGATGTACTGAGAGCACAAAGTAGAACTGAAAACGGAACTCAGTTGCTCCTACTAGAAGGAACCACCACTGGGCGGGTGTGGTGGGAGGTGGTGAAGAGGTATAGCTAAGGGGACTGTCTTGGGAACCACCAACAGACCGGAAGCCCACGGAGGCAGCAGACAGCAGGAACCAGTCCTGGCTCCCCACCCCCCAGCTCTCTCATGCTTCTTTTGACCGAACCTTACAGGAAGCTAGCTGGCAGGGTTTGCAGAGTTCTAGCGTTGGATCTCAAATTCTCCTAGAGGATAAAAGAGCGGGTCTGAAGCTGGGAATAATAACAGTCCTTCCTGCTGTGATGTGCACATCTCTCTCCTCTCCTTTCCTCTGCTCTCCTCTCCCCGCCACCCCTCCTCTTCCCTCCCCTCCTCTCAAGATTACCTTTGCTACTCAGTTTGAAAGGACCTTTACTTAAGCCTCAAATTGTGTCAGTCTTGGTCTTTTAAAATGGCTAAGATGCCTTTTTCCTGTTTTGTTCCTGAATTGTGCCAACTTTTCCTTCTTCAAAGAAAACAGTTTTGCTAAGGGGAGGGTGGGTATTGCCAGCATGTTCCAAAGGGGAATTATAGTACAGCCATCCTTCAGTATCCAATGAGAATTGGTTCCAGGACCCCTGCTTATACCAAAACCTGTGAATGCTGAAGTCCTTTATAATAAAATGGCATTGTATTTGCATATAACCTATTCACATCCTCCTATACATTTTAAATCATCTTTAGATTACTTATAATACCTAATACAATGCAAATTCTATGTAAATAGTTGTTATACTGTATTGTTTAGGGAATAATAACAGGGAAGAAAATCTACATATTCGGCGCAGATGCAGTTTTTTCTCTTGATTCTTTCTGTTTCTGGCTGGTAGATGGAGTGGATTTGAACTGGTGGGTGTGGATGACCAGCTGTATATTGTTGGAAACATCAACCCCTTTCGGTAGACAGAAGGGTGGACATGCTGCAACTACGGTGCCCTTCCTTGTGTCTGCCAGGGCCTTGACTACGCAGACACGAGGAAAGAGCTCCATTTTCTGCTTTGGCTTTGAACTTTGCTGATGCATGTGTCTCAATTGTTCTTAAGAGGGGCCAGAGCTCTTGACCAGAGCCTGGGAAAGCCAGCCCCACTCTCCCAAGTGTAGCTTTAGCAAACACTTGTGCTCTCAGGCATGTTGGAGATTCTGCAGGTATGACTCCTTTGGGACTACGGGCAAGATGATTGTCCCGGGGGACAGTTAATTTTAGTACAAAAAGAGGATTTTAATGTGACTTATTTCCAACACCAGTGAACTAAAAGAGCTACCATCCAAACAAACTGGAAACCCATGAAATACTCCATGCTAAAAACAGCATGTGTTGACTGAGATCTGTCATATCCCTAGCAAGGGAAGAAACAAGATATGTTCAGGTACCCAAGAGTGCCCCGGAGGGCCTCTTTAGATGGTCTTTACAAGGGAAAGCATTCGAATCACTACCGTGTAGAGAAATGGGTTTGGAGCCAAAAACGAGAATCGGAGAAGAAAAGTAGGTGAGAGAATACAGTGATGTCTTTATGCAAATATCGTTTCTCTTCTTCCTTGTCCTTAGCATCAGAAAGCACGGTACAGGACAGGATCCATATGACTTCTGCTGCCTCCTAACCATTCCTTCTCAGCTGCTGCCACAAGTTCCTCTTGGAGGCTCTGTGTGCTGAAGATCAGAGTTTAAGGTGCTCCCCACCTAACCCAGAGGTGCTTCTGGCCAGCGTGGCTCCTTGCAGACACATTCTTTCCCTTGGAGTAATGTATTCCCTTGCATCTGGGCAGAACATGTAGAGCTGTCAGAAGCCTTGGGTACAGTCCCAGTGGCGGTTTATTCACCTCTACCAGATGGCTCAAACGAGCTTTTTCCCAATCCCTGAGATTCACACTGCATCTGAATCCCGTGACTTGGAGGAAACCCTTATCAATAGCAGGATGAGGGTTCAGGCAGGGACATACGAAGTCTTTAATGAAGGAAGAGCTGCAGACACTTTTCCTATTCTGCCTTCAAAGTCATCGTTTGCCAGAACACTTCCAGTCTGGAATCCTGTCCTCAATAACCATGCCATCCTGGGTACCATCTTTATGTCATAAAGTGCTTTCTGGTTTTGCTTTCACATAGATCTCCCCTACCCCCACCATCCCCCCCCCCCAGACTAGAACACAGGCGTGCTTTTCTGTGAATCTGCTATCTGCTCTACAGAGTTAGGTCAGAGCTTGGTGTTTATGTAGTGAGTGAGTCAAAGGGACTGTGGAAGGAATGCCATTCATATCATTCATATTGACTGGATAGTCATTAAATGGAGGGCCAAGCTGTCTCCTCCATCAAAAAAGAAGAGAAGCATCATGAGACCTCCTTGTTTGGGAGAAGAAAATCTGAAAATGACATCATTTCCCATCACATTTAAGATATAAGTAAAATAAGATATTTAAAAAAAGAGGATACCCTGGAGGGTCTGCTGTGGCTACTCTTGTGGGATCTAGGGCTGCTGGTGACATGAGCCCTCAGGGGACAGCAACAGACACATTTCCAAGGCGAGTTTACACCTCTCTACCTCTGGTTGCTCCTTTCCCTAGCTTTTCATATTCTATGAGTTCTTAGGTCAAACATTCTGCCTCTTTAACAGACAAGGGTCCAATCATAGGGTCCGGAGGAGAACATGGTCCTCCTCTTCAGCTTCACTTGCTACACACTTAAATTGGGTGAGCTATATAACTGAAGGGAAAGTGGTTTTTTTTTTTTGTTGTTGTTGCTGGTTATTGTTTTTAATGCACTGGGGTGTTTTGTCAAACAGGAGAGCACACAATTACATTTGATAGTGGCTGGGGAGGAATTGGATTTTCCATGATCCTTCCTGAATTGCCATAAGCCATTTCTGGAGCACACTAGAATTCTGTGATTACTAGAGAAGACTCATCAGAGAGCTTTGCAAAGAGTGCTTTTTTTGTACTGGACCCTGGCACCCTCTCTGACCTGTTCATTTTCACGCCCTCGCAGCTCTGGAGCAAAGCCAGGGTGTACAGGGAATTTCCGTGTGTGAATGTCCACATCCTTCATTCATGTCCTTCAAGGTTTCCTTTCCCATTTTCTGATTGTGTTTCGGAGTACATGGTGTCAACAGCTCTCAGAACTGTTAAGTTTTCTATTTATCCTCAGGCCAGGAAAAGGCAGAGATCACTGCAGTGTAAAATTACCAGTGGTTTTGACAGTGACCTGGAAGAACTATGGAATGAAGAAATTCAGCCCTGAGAGTGGAGACTCAGCCCCAGGCCCGTCTTAACCAGGAAGTTCTGCTCAATTATACAGGTCACAAGAAGTTCTGTAATCTTGAAAGTATTGAACTCATCAAACTTAAGTTTGGCATTGTTGACACATGCTGGTGAGTGGCCACTTTTGGACACCAAGTACCGTATTTACTTGTTTATTACCCCCTTCCATCCCATTCCTAGTCTGTCTTCATCTTGAAAAGTAGTTTAGTGAGTTTTGAAATTAGTTTTTGATTCCTGTTGGTGGGGGCTTTCTCAATCAGCACACACTCCTCTGAAGGCTTGAAGAGTCATTGAAAAAATTTTTTTTAACATTTATTTAGTTATTTTTGTGAGTGTATGTGTGTGGATATGCATGTGTTCATGCAGAGGTCAGAGGACGGCTCTGTGACGTTGGTTCTCTTCTTCCACCATGTGGGTCCTGGGGATCAAACTCGCATCCTTCAGCTTGGCAGCCTGGGCCTTCACCCCCGAGCCATCTTGCTGGCTGTATTTGGTGAAAGGAAAGGGGGCTTAGTTCTGTGCAGTTGCCCTTGCCAGGTCTTGAGACAGGCTGTGGTAATGGTTATGGACGAGGTCGCAGAGCTAGACCACTGAGACTGAGCCTCACTCATCCACCTACAAACCTGTGAGAAAGATACTCACCTTGTATCTCAGTTTCACCATCTGCAAAATGGGAATAACCATAAAAATGCAAACTTCTAGGGCTGTTGGGAGTTAAAAGATATGAGACGCTTTCAATAGTCCCTGGCAGGTAGAAAATTCTTGATAAATATTAGCTACTAAAGCAGTCAACTTGGGGTGCCATAATAAAACACAATAGACTGAGTAGCTTAACAAACAGAAATCTATTTATTTTCTCACTGGTGGAAGGCTGGACCTCTGAGGTCAGGGTGTCAGCATGGCTAAAGACTGGTTAAAGCTTTCAGAGGGCCTTCCACATCTTCTCACATAGCAAAGGGAGAAGAGAATCACCTCCGTACACATGCATGACCTCATTTACTCTTAACTACTTTTCTGGAATCCTATCTTCAGAGATAGTCACAGATAGATTAGAAATTGAACAGATGAATTCTGGGGAGGCGTGATTTAGTCTTCTGGAGTCACCACTTTGTGTGGAATATGTGCACATGCATGTAGAGCCTTGAGGACGCCTGCAGGTGTTGTTCTTTGGGCAACATCCATCTTTCTTTGAGAGGAAGTCTCTCACTGGTTTCAAATTCACTGAGTAAGCGAGGCTGGCTAGAGCGCCATCCCCAGGGATCTGCCTGTCTCTGCCTCCCTGGCAAGGGAAGAGTTTTTAAAACCTGGGTTCTGGGGATCAAACCCAGGTCCTTATGCTTGTAAGGCAAATGCTTTACCAATTAAACCTTCTTCCCAGCCCTGGAATGTGATACGAATCCTAATTGGTCTTAATAAAAACCTGGAGCCAGATATTGGGGTAAATGCTGAAAGATCAGAGAAGCAGAGCAGCCAGCCACTAGTTCTTACCTCAGTGAAACCCTCAGCCGAAAGGGCACTCAGCTCCTGTCTCCCCCCAGCCTTATTCCTCTCTCTGCCCAGCCATATCACTTCCTGTCTCTACCTCCCTAGTGCTGGGATTAAAGGCATGAGATCCCAAGTTCTGGGATCAAAGAAGTGTGCCACCACTGCCTGACTCTGTTTCTCTTTTAGACTGGATCAATCTTGTGTAGCCCAGGGTGGTCTTGAACTCACAGAGATTCATCTGCCTCTGCCTCTGCCTCCTGAGTGCTGGGATTAAAGGTGTGCGCCAGCACTGTCCGACCTTTATGGCTAACTAGTGGCTTAGCTCCGCACTCTGATCTTCAGACAAGCTTTATTTGTTAGATCACAAACAAAATATCACCACACTGGAAGCTAGACTATTTTAGATTAGACGGCAACTTAGAACTTCTGCAGATGTATTATTATGTACACAAAGTTCACTCTGGGCAGAATAGACAGAGAAAGACCCAAGAAGGGATTATGTGAATAAGTCTGATAGAGTCCAGAAAGAGTGCTGTTTAGGGAGGACATAATCCTCTCCAGTGTCCTTACCCAAGCCACCCCCTAGTTAGATCCTTTCTACAATGACTGTGCACTTTATCAAGGTCTTAAGGACCACTTAGCTTGTGAGTAGTTTCTTCTTAAATGTAGTTTGTTACTTGCTTCTGAAGACCATTTTAGCTTCTTCAGGTGTCACTGACATCTTCTTCAAAGGCTGAAGATGCATAGCCCCAAAGTATTTTCTCTCTCTTTAAAATCTTTACACAAAATGCTTCTTTCATTTCCTTTTTCTGGAACTTTTTTATCTTGACTGTGACAGATTTCAAGGACTGTACCATGGGCTCTTCCTTTTGAAGTTCTGTATATAGGGTCCAGCTCTTGTTTTGAAATGCAACTTCAGTTGTATGTTGATGCATCTTTCTGCTCAGCATCCTATTGTATAATTAGAAATGACTCTGTTGTACCTGTCATGATTCAATGAACAGAGAACACTGACAACTTTCCAGCCTCAATATTGAGCTAGGAGAGTTGGGATGGGTAGGTAGGGAACATAACATTTATTGACTTTAAGTAATTTGTTCAAACCTCCTATGACTAGAGAACTGCAGAGCCAAAATTGCTCTTTGGGCCCATAAATTCTAAAACTCAGATCCATTTCCTATTTGTCAAGGGACTCAAGCAAAACATATCCAAGAAAAACTTCTTTAAACTTTTTCTTCCAGACTAGAGAGATGGGCAAGTTAGTGAAGCTCAAAGGTCTGAGACCCCCCTCCTCCCCAGCACACGCACAGAGAAGCTGGGTGTGATGGTTCAGACTTGTAATCCCAGCACTGGGCAGGGAAGACAGGCAGGTGGATCCCAGGCTCACTGGCCGCTGCTGTAGCTGAAGCCATGGCCTAATGACAGATCTTATATGTAAAAATGAGGTGGGGAGTGACCGAGGAAGACACAACATGTGTAACACATGTACCCAAAACACACACACTTGCACTTGCACACACAGAAACGCACACACACACACCTATATTCAAAGGGACTAAATATTTCTTTAAACTTGTGATTATATCTATCAGTCTCTTAAAATGCTGTCAAATACGTTTGAGTTTTTTATAAGTCTAAGAAAATATAAAAGTTTAAGTCATTTTCTTTCCTTGTGGTGTGGTCTCTTTCTTCCCCTTCACTGATGAAGAATGAATAGCTTTCTCTTCCATGGCCTTGTGAGTCCTCTTCTTTAAAGTATAAAATCAGCAACTTTCACATTGTCCCAAGAGAATGTGTTTATTAACTTGGTTATAAATATTTGAACTCCACACTCTAAGTTCAGTTTCTCAGATTTGAGAAAATCATGTTAAAATGTATTTATGATTTATTACTTCCCTAATATCAAAGTGAGTTGCAGTAATCAAAACATGGCTCTTGTGTCCTATGTTCTACAGAAAAGACAGAATGAACCAGATCTTCCTATTCAAGTTCCCTAACACAAGCTTGTACCCACACTGAGGAACACCCTTATGAAACTTTAGGGTGCCAAGGGAAAAAAGAAGTTCCTGAAAGATTTTATAGAAAAGAAAGAAGTACATTATCTTCTGGGAAGTCAAACAGAATATCTTTGACTTCTCATGAGCAACATTGGACACTAGAAGACAGCGGAACAGTGCTCCAAAACTCTGAAGTAAAGACATTTTCATTACAGTGTCCTATGTTTAACCAAACCACCAGTTAAATAAGAAGTTATAGCTTATACTCACACAGAAAATAATTAAAGGTAAATCCCAGCAAAACAGAAAACATCACAAAAGAGGAAGCCATGAATGAGAGTGGAGTTTTGATTGCCAATTTGATTGTTTCTTAATAAAAACACCCAAGGAATTTGATGCTCACCTTTGGTGTGTCAGGCAGACATTTTCAGAATGGAGGAACTGAGAAGGAAGATCTACCCTGACTGTGTAGGTACCATGCCATGGACTGGGCTCCCAAACTAAGTACAAGACTGTGGAGGTACCATCCCATAGACTGGGATCCTAGACTAAATACAAAGCGGAAAAGAGAAAGCCAGCAGGGTCCTGAAATGCCTCTCTTTGCTGATCTGCCCAAATGTGAACAGGCAACTTCCCATTCCTGCTGCCACAGCTGTGAACCAACTCCACCGCTGTGCCTTCCCTGCCCTGATGAACTACGCCCTCAAGCCACAAGCTACAGCAAATCTTCCTTTGCACACCTTGCTTCTTGTCAGTCATGGCCACAGTGATGAGACATGTAACCAGTATCCATGAGAGGAAGAAACAGTGGCTCTAACCTGGAGGGCAGAGAGAGAAAGGCCTGGGTAACTGCTTGGCAGCGGCTGAGAGGCAGGCAACCCAGAGAGGAGAGGAGCAGAAATAAGAGATGCCCGGTGGAGAGACTGGGCCACAAATGAGAATACTGATGCGACCACAAAGACTCCATTTTTAGATTTGTAGGTTATTGTTAAAGTCAGTCTTTAGACAAACCCACAGAAGGCTTAATGATAACTATGGAAAAGCTCATGCATGTGATCAGTTTTACAACATTAATGTAGAGTGACGGATGCTGAGATTTGGAATGGAGGTACGGAGGAAGAAGGAATGTAAGGGACAGTGTCCTCATCCAAAACAAATGTGCTGAACAGACATCAGCAATGCTATTTAACATTACAAACGTATATTATTCAACATTACAAGCATAAGGAAGAAGAGACGCTGAGCCTCAACTATTCACATTTAGAAAAGGAAGGTGGTAAGGTGGAAGGAGGAAATGTCACGGAATGTTAAGTATCACTCAGGCCAGGAAGTGAATGTTGTTGAAAGGTAAGAAAAAAAGAACTCTATTAGAATTAAAAAGGCAGGCACCAAAATAATGTAACACACACACACACACACACACACACACACACACCACTAAATAAAAATGATTCCCTCTGGAAAAAGAGATTGGTCACAGGAGGACAGAAGTAAAGGCTTATGGTATTTTTTGTAAGCACTTACATATTTCTATTACATTTATTAATTTACCTATACATCTATTTTGTGTGTGTGTACGTGTGCATGCACGTGTGTGTGTGTGTGTGTGTGTGTGTGTGTGTGCATTTGCCATGGTGTTGTTTAACATGTTAGCATTTAGCACATGTGTTTAGAGGACAACTTTTAGGAGCTAGTTCTTTCTTGCTGTGTGGGTCCTAGGATCGAACTCAGACTACCAGGCCTGGTGACAAGAACCCTTACCTACTGAGCCAGCTTGTTGGTCCAATATTGTTCACTCTGTTCACATTCAAGGAATATTTTGTGACATATATATGTATATATATATATATATATATATTTATACACAAGTTAATTTTAAAATAACATTTTTGTAACCATGTTAGTCTGTTGGATAATTTAAAATTTTTGTTAGTTCCAGTAACAATGGTGAAGTGGATTATAAGAAAAGGAAACAGGATGCTCCTGGAGATGAAAACTGGAAGAAAAATCAGGGTAGACTTGCATTTTTAAGGAACAATTTCTATATATTAAGGATATGAAAATTAGTTCTCTATCAATTAAATCAACTGCTGAACCTTAAAGAGGCAAATATCTGGAACAAGAAGTGATCAAGAAGCCAGAACAGCTTGCAAGGACCAGGAGTTCTGTAGAAGGTCATCTGCTGTCAATCATAGTGATGAGCAGATGTCAATAGACATACCCACCAGTTCACCTAGCCTTGAACACTGGTTAGGTGAGACATGAATGATCTGGGTTAATCTTCCCAAGTTGAGTTCAAGCAATGGGGGAGTGGACTCCTTTAGGAAACTCCCCAACCTGTTGTGAACTTGGATTTTATATACTGTTTCCAGTTTGCCTTCTCTTCTTCACACCAATGGTGTTCTAACCACTTTTAAAAAAGATTTCATTTATTTCTATTTTATGTGTATGGGTGTTTCGCCTGTATACATTTGCCAATTGTCTTTAAAACTTTCTTAGTGTATTGTGACTTTTCTCATCACTCTAACAAAATACCTGGCACCCTAAAGAAGGATTTGTTTTGGCTTCCGATTTGAGGAGACATATTCCACCAAGGTGGGGAAGGCAGGCAGCCAGAGCATGAGGCACATTGGGTCTGTGGTCAGGAAATAGAGAACAGATAAGGAAGGGGGCTGGGCCATCAAACCTCAAGGCCTGCTCGGAGTGACCCACATCCTCAGGCCAGGCTCCACCTTTGAAATCTTCCACATCATTTCAAAACAGGGTCACCAACTGGAGACTGCAGGTTCAAACACATGAGCGTATGGGAGACATTTCACATTCAAAGCACAACACTTTGTTGTGAAGAGTCATCTAGAAGGTTGGGATTTCTCTATTATACGCTTTGCTTGGAAGAATGTGTCAGTCAAGACTAAAGCAATAGCCTGAGGGCAACTGGCCAACTTATATCTGGTGAAGACTTCATACGGAGTCCTTGTTATGTCCATGTATACCATGACCCCACCCCTGGAAGAAGAGCCTCTGAGCAGCTAAGACAGGCATGCAGGTTATTGTCTTTGAGCTGGGAAACACCAAAGTGGGAGAACACTGTCTCTGTTCTCCCTGCTCCTCATCACTGGGCAGAATGGATTTCCAAGCTTGCCTTTGTAAAGCAAGATTTGGTCTGATGTTCATGGGCATTTGTATTTACTTTGTTCATGCGGAAGCAACAATAGGAATTATAGGAATTCAGTGGGTGGTGGCAGTTGTTTGAATTGTTTTCAGAAGAACATACTTCAAACGCTGACTGTCTAGGAGTGTAGGAGTGGCTAGGACAGTTAGAGCACACGGAGGGCTTTGTTACAGTGTGTGGAAACAGGGAGCTTTCAAATGAGCTCAGCGGTTCTGAACTTCATAAAGCCATCCTGATACCTTCTTCAAAAGAACACTGGGTCCCTGTAACCATGTTTATTATGTGTCCATTCGGTCAGTTTCAGGGCTAGTTCCACCCTGGCATCAGAAAGTGGAATTCTGGGGCGCAGAGGGAATCCAGAGGCCATCCACAGATTGGCAGCAGACTAGTTCTGTAATGTGCTTCCTTTGCTAATCTAATGAGCTGAACTGGGGTTGGAGATGGCTTAGTGGTGAAGCATATTTACTGCTCCTGTGGAGGACCAGTGTGTGGTTCCCAGCATCCACTTCAGGTGGCTTACAATAGTGGGCAACTCCAACTCTAGGGGATCCAACTCCCTCTTCTGGCTTCTGCAGGCACGCACGCACGCACGTTTACGTTAGCACAAATAGAAATAAAAAGATTTAAAAAGTGAACTGAATTCTATTTGTCTGACTCATCAAGTTCCCGATCCTCAAAAACACTCCCCTCTTGTCCTTTTAGGGTAGCCTGTCATTCTCTAGCTTTGTTAACAAGATTCTTAAAAGCCAAAAACCGAACCCAAACAGAAAAGACAGGTCCTGTCTGCCACCACTCCACGGGCATTTTCTGAATTCCTCATCTTCAGGACTTGGAACCATTTCATTATGCCTCAAGGGTCGACTAGGTTTCCTTCATTCTGGGGCTGGGGGCTGGGGGACAGTGCGGCAGTTGGAGACGAGGTGGCAAGCACTAGCAGCCATGACTCCAGCCTGAGCTTTATGAACCCCAGTCCCCTTCTCATCTGTGAGCTTTGTGAAGCTCATCTGTAGCCATCCTTCCATGCCCTTCTCTAGACTTGGCAAGCAGCGAGAGGGAGGTTTGTGGGCTCTCCAGCTGCAGAGACCTGGGATTGTCACCAGGGAGGCTGCACCTGGGCTGGACCCATTTGTACGGATGGCACTGGGTCCCGCACTATCTGTGCTGCCCTAAAAATAGCTCTCAATTAACATTGCATTTCAAGAATTGGAAAATTTCCCAGAAGTCCATTCTTTTTTCCTTTTCTATTTCATTACATTTTGCAGTAATAATACACAAGCCTGTAGAAAACATGACGGGTAATGAAAAAATGTAATTAATATAAGCAGCGTAAGGCATGTTTTTTTCCTCTGTTGTCCTCGTAGAAAATTGCAGCTTTAAACCAAGCAAGATATGAAAATGCATAAATGCCCCTCCCTAATCTGCAGTGGTTTGTAAATATCTTATGCAAAAACCGTTAAGTCAACTGTCAGATTTTTTATAACATTAAGTCACATATAAAAAACAAAACAAAACAAAACACAAACTCCCCTGAAGGATAAATTGAGTGATGTAGATAACTGTGAGACTGGGTGGTGATGGGGAAGGTCTTCCTCAATAAACTTAAAGGCAGGAAGTGCTTCCCTTCTGTAAGGTTGTGCTGACGGCATTAATTGTCCTGCTTCTTGGGACCCTCAACGTTGATGCAGCGTAAATGTCCTTGCTACTATTGCACACCGACCCACCCCATTCCATTAGCCAAAATAAAGTGATTAAGAAGCCAAGAGGCTGTGCTATCTGCTGGTATTCTTGAGACCACTTTGGTTCACTTGTTTGTACCACTTAGCAATTACCTAGAGGTGCTTGATGAGGAGGTCACAACAGGATTTCAAAGTTGAAATCAAATGTTCCCCAAATATCTTCCAAGGCCAGTGCTTAGGGTTTGTTTTCATTTGATTGTTTCTTGGTCCTTTATTCTTTCAAATGGCAGCTGTCATATCTTGCTGCTTATACTTAATTCCATCTTGTTCTAGTTTCAACAGGACGGCTGTGGTGTAGGGAGTGTGAGGAATCTGACCTTATCCCTTCTGCTCTGCGAGGCTCCCTGGTGAAGAAGGCAGGTTCCCCCAGATGAAAAGCAGTGCCTCTCTCTGCTGTGGCATTCTGGGCAACCATTTGGAGTCCCAGATGTAGGAAATGAAATAATCCACGCTCACACAGTCACAGAGTGCCCATCTGGCACCCAGGAACCTTGAGAGATAGAAGCACACAGGCGTGAGCTCACTTTTGCTGTGGCATCTCACCAGCAGAGCTGCAGCCAGCTAGAGGAAAGGAATTTTGGGATGCCAACAACCCTTTTTCATTGCTCTTTCCTTGGCCTGTTCTCCTCAGCACTGCCCCCACCTTGGGACCACATACACACACAAATCACACACACACACACACACACACACACACACACACACACACACACACACTGAACTTTTAAAACTTGGGTAAGAGGGGAAGTTAGAGACAGAGGCAGAGCAACCATTACAAAGAGCAACACTTTTTAAAAGGAATGTTGAAGGAAAACTATTTCCTAACAGCTAATCCTCTCCCCGGCCCCCGCACCCATTCAGTCTGGTTCTGGGCTTGTAGTCTTTGTGCCTTCCAATCTAGGACTCCCAGCAGTGGCATGAAATTTGACTAATTAAGTCTCCCCATACCTTGCTTCTAGTCCACCATCCTAGATATGAGAAATGGCATGGTGGGAAGGGCCTAAGAAACCGCACAGGGGCATGCCTTTTAATTCCCAAACCAGATTTACAGGACAACCCAATAATGATCTCAACTCTTTTTCTTCCCTTTTCTTTTTCAAAGCATGTGCCACAGTAGGAGCCACAGAAGCTTTGCCGAGGGGATGCTGGCCAGGGAACACCTAGGGCTGAGTATGTGCATGCCGGATGGCAGAGGCTGACTGTCTCCACAGAGGCTGGCTTGCTGACATTCAACCCAAGTCATAATTAAAGAGCAAGGCAGATGTGTAAACTCCTGGGACAGGGGGTTAATTGTTACACAAGGTTTCCCTTAATCTATGGCTCTACTGTGTTATCCTTTAAAAACACATATTTTGGAGAGAGGTGGTAGCTAAAGGCAGGGGTGCCTTCCCTAAAGTAGCAGTTAACTCTGGGCAGGGACAGCAATGTGGCTTAAATGAAAGGCTGGTTAAGTCATGTACCGATTTGTATCACAGCGGCATTCAAATGAGGGAAAAGATCACCTTAGACCTTGTACTTGATGGTGCTGGGAATGGCTATATGAAGCATCAGGTTATATTAGCCTTCTGAAATAGTGTATCAGCTCGAAGCACTCCCAGTTTCCAAAGAAAATAAGTTCAAAGCCAGCAGGGAGAGAAGGATGCCACACCACATCCAGAGTGTATCCCTGACCTCTGCTGACCAAAGCACACGGGAGAAAGGGGGTTGGCCAGAGGATGTCCCCATGGAATTGTGGTTCCAAGACTCAGAAATGTTAGGAATAGAAAAACAAATGGGTCCCTCCTCCGGGAACTCTGCTCAGGCACCCCTCCGGTCTTTCCAGAGAGTGCTCTCTGCGAGTTTGCTAATCCAGAGTACCGAGTGGGTAGCACAATGAGATGTTTGTAAATATGATAAACCATTACAATATTACAGCTTTTCATTTGGAAAGCCATTTAGGCAAGAAATGATTACTGACCCATGATATGTAAATGATGGAAATGCAGAAATTAGTATTTGGGTCAACTCATGTATTTTTCAACCATGAAATGAAAATCTCAGCGTTCACATTCCAATTCATACATGAAAGCATCACGGTGCTATTAGTTGGCTATTGTGTTAATTTATTATTGTCTTAGTTAATGTTTTCAGAGGCATGGTGAAGTTAGATGTCTACTTTCAATGTACTAATGTTAGAGCTGAAAGGGAGCACGTGCTCCACTGAGCCAGTGGGTCTCCTGAGGGAATGCTAGGGCAGCTGGGTGGAAAGAAAGCTAATATGAAGGGGAGGCTAAGGGAAGCTCCTCACCAAAAATTTCAAATATAAACCCAGTCTACCATCCATTTTTTTTTTAAGTTTATAGAAACCATGTTGGAAAGTTATACTCCAATAACCAATCTTCTATCTGCCATTAGGGACACAAAAGAATCCCACAATGGAACTGAAGAGTCAGGTCAGCAGTTAAGAACACTGGCTGCTTTTCCAGATGACCTGGGTTCCAATTTCCAATACCCACGAGGTGGCTCACAACTACCTGTGAGGATGATCTGATGCCTTCTCTGACCTCTGCAGGCATTTTGTGTGTGCATGGTGCAAGACATACAAGCAGGCAGCACCCCCCGCCCCCAGCCAATACAAATAAAGTTTAAGAAAAAAGGGATCTTCCAATAACCTTTGTCTTCAAGGCTAAAAGCAAAAGAGGCTCACCAGGAAAATGCCTCAGGAACTCAAGGGGGAGATCATCCAGGCAAACTTTCTGGAGGAAGTGATTCAAACCTGCTAGCATTGTTAAGACTTGAATAAGTGAAACAAAAGAGAAAAGTCCTGCCTGGTGAAGGCCAGGGAAAGGCCCACAAGCTGAAGCAGCAGCCATCAGGTCAGAGACTTTGCTGAAGGAGGCTATTATAGAGCAGAGGATATGGCTCTGTGGATGTGTCTCCATGCAAATGAACTCTCAGGAGTGGCTCCTGGGGACATCTTGAGGCTGGTTGAGAGGGGGCTGCAGGACAGAGGCAGGGAAACAGCTGGCCTGCAGCTATCACACAGAAGTAGGAGAAATGAAGCAGGGGGCACGTTGAGAAGAGGAAGAGCTTGTCCCTCCTGAGCCTGGGGCCACACATGCCCCGGGAGAGTTGTGAAGACAGCCCAAGACAAAACTGTAAATCCAGCTAAAATACCATAAGATGTTCTTGTGTGACTATTACGTTTTTAATTTTTTTGTAACTTTGTAAATGACAATGTTGTGTCCTCATGTCAAAAAGTTGAACACACTTGAAGGTTTAGAGAAAGATGGATTATGGTTGGAACATTCCTGAGTGTGTGTGTTAGGAGGAAGAATATGAGTAATGGAGAGGAAAAGATGGGGCTGAGAGACAAGAAATGGGGTCCGAGAAATAAGTTCTAATTCTGCATGCAGTGGACAGACTTACTGTCAGCCCTCATGATCAGGATTGAAAGCATGTGACGCTGAGAGGAAAGGCTTTGTTATTTGCCTGTAGGGACCCTTGGCATCCCATCTGCACAACGGAGGCTTGGTACTTTGAACCAACCCCAAGATTGAGTAGCATTGACATTACGTCTTATTCAAGTTTGGTCTCTGATTATAGGGTATGCCAACCTCAAAGACAAGCATTCAGTTAAGGTCTTTTCTGGGAAATCAAGACCAGAGAGCTGAGGTCAGAACCCCTAAGAGGGCAGTTTTGAATGAGTTGGTAAGACCAATGGTTCTCAATGGTGGCTCTTCAGCCTTCTATGGAGGGTCTTGGGAATTCCCATCAGAATTTCACAGATGTCACGATACTGGGTTGGAGCCAGAGATACTAGACATCTATACACAAAACAGCCTACCTGATGAAGGATCATGCAGCATCCGGCATGACTTCTGAAGGCCTTGCCAACCATGTCTGCAAGTGAACCTGTTAATAATTTCCTAAGACTGAAGCCCAACTCCAATTTATATACTTCATTGCTTAATTTTAATACACACTAAGTTTTCCATGAATTTACAGCTTCCATGTAAATTAGGGGAAGACTATATTTTGTCCTGTTCAGAACTTTGCCAAGACTTGGACAAAGAAAGACTACTTTCCTAGCAGTTATATTTCTGAAAAAGCAGTGTTCCACTAGTCCAGAGGTCTTAGGGGTTGGGAAGTGTTTACCACTTCCTCATGCCTTCCAAATGTACATATCTAAATGTGCATTTCATTGTGAACTGATTTCTTTTGTTCCTCTTGCAAATTATATTTAGGACATTATATCACTATGCAAAACTATGTATGCGGATAACTATACGTGTTATTTATGCTCAGGATTATACAAGAAGATTTATAAAGTTGTTAGTTTTGTTTTTAATAAAAAGATGCCACACTCATGCCTGTAATCTCAGTACTTGGGAAGCTTAGAGAAGAGGGTTATCATAAACTCAAGGGTCAGTGTGGGCTACAGAATAAATAAATAAACAAATATGTTGGGTCTGATGGACTGAGAACCTCAGACTTAAAAATCTAGGAAACTTAAGTATAATACCTTATATGGGACCAGCTTTTATTAGATGCTGGATCAATTCATAGCTCCTTGCTGTTGTTCTCTGATTAGCTTGGCATGGAGTGCTTCAGACACTGTATAGGTGTATTGCAGACACAAAGAGGCTTGAGTCATGAGCCGCCCTTAGATCCTGGCAAATAATTGTCAATATCATTCAAAATGAGGTGGCAGGGATATGGGCTATGCTACCCATGAGCACTTAAGAGCACATACCTGGAAGGTCAGGCAGGAAGTCGATGGTCAGTCGTAAGAGTAAGTGGATCCTGTTGCCACAAACACCAGGCTGGGGATGAGAGGAAACCCCACCCCTTAGGGAAGGACCAGACAAAAACAAAGCCTCAGCTTAAATGACCATAAGTAGGGTCCAGAAACACAGAGATGAAGCAGAAGGCTGACACCCCAAATCTAGACAAAAGTGGGACCTTGGGCTGAAGGTATAACATAGAACTCACAGAAACTGGGGTCCAGGGAAGGCAAGCAGTAAGAGAGTCTCCATGTTGTGTCATGGACCTTGAGGTCAGGGTGACTTCTTATGTTGTGCTGGATTTTGAGAAGGAAGCAGGGTGTAGAGACTGGGAGCCAGGGTGGCTCCGACATTCAGGTAGTTCCTGATCTAATTGGAAGAACCCATATACACAAGTCTAAGGGATGAGTTCGCTGCAGAGTTGTTAATGGAAATCTGTGCAAGATTTCAAGAGTGTCTGAAGATGCTGATCTCTGGTCTAGGTCTACAGTTACTTTTATAACGAAACCAATACAGCACTCAAGTTCATTGGTGAGTGACTGTTCTATCTATTATAAGTAAAAACAGTAACCCAGGAAATGTGTAAAATGTCAGATTTATCCATGTCATCCCACTTGGCTCTTGACGCAACATGATTGGAGCACATAGGCCTGTATTATTATCTGTATTCCTTATTTTACAAACAGAACGAAGCTCAGCAAAGCTGACTCATCATGTTAAGCCGCATTGCCATATAGATCAGATGGACAATTCTATCCTCACTCTCCTGCTGGCACTGGCCATGTGACTACACATTTCACAACTCCCACGGGTGTTTTAGTTTCAGCCCTGACCTTGTGTTGGAATTGAAGGTGTGCTAGTAACTCTTTTCATTGCTTTGACAAAGTACCTAACTAAAGCAGCTTAAGGAAAGAAGGATTTATTTGGCCCACAGTTTGAGGGCACAGTCCGTAAAGACAGGGAGGTATGGCAATAGGAGCTGGAGGCAAGCATCTGCAGGAAGCAGAGAGAGATGAACACTGGTGCTCAGCTCTCTTCCTCCCTGTATTCAGGTCTCCCTCCCCTCCTCAGGTAAACCTTCACAGACACACCCAGAGGTGTGTGTCTCCATAGTCCTTTCAAAAGCAGTCAAGTCAACAATGAGGATTAGCCATGGTAAGAGGCTTATACTTAAGAAGCATGTGAACACTGGATATGATCTGAATGACTGTCAGAGCTATTAGGAGATAAAGACACAGTAGACTTTCAGATCCAGGTACTGTTCTACACGTTGGGGCACACTAGTAAATTGAAAAAAAAAAAGGCAATTCCTTCTCTGATTGATGGCTTGCATTTGAATGAAATCCATTCTAACAATAATGCCATGATAACAGGAGTTGTAAAAGCCATCACCAGAATGCCATGTGTTTTCTTTGGTTCTATGGAGTGTTAGAGCTGGCTATAAAATAGGTCTTATTTCCCACATTTAGTAAATACCTTAATAACAATAGTTAACACAGGGAGTTCACTCATTCTAGGAAAGAGCTACTTAGGGGCTATAAGAGAGCAGGTAGGTGGCCAATGGAGACTTGAGCTCAGGTTTTTATACCCAGGGTCCTAAGCTTCTTCATCTGGTGATGAAACAAAGACCTAGGCCTACATCTGCCTGCAGCAGTCCACCTCCACCTTCCCAGTGTGGTAAGTCAAAATTGGGTGCAGCGTCCCACGACTTGAGCATTCTGTCACTTATGACCAAAGGCAACCAATGGATACTTACTTGTTAACCGTTTCCACCAGGACAATGATGAGGTGGCACCTCTGGACTCAGTGGGATGCTCATTCCCAAAGTTTATAACACTGCAGCAGTTTCCTGGTGTATTACAACTTCATCCATGTCCCTTTAGCCACAGGTGTGTTTCAGGAGGGAATGACATCGGCATGTACTTGGGGAATTTGGGGTGTGGACACCTGCCTTAAAGTTTCAGGTGCCACTGAGTTCAAGTCAGATCAGTTAGGAAAGAAAAGGAAGATAGGATGATGCCTTGGCTGCGATCCTCCCCACTTTGGAAGGCTCCTTCTCTTCTTACTACTGTGTTCGAAGGAAGGTCACTGGAACTGCTGTGGGTACCACTGACGTTATTATTTCACTCATGGAAATGTAGCAAAACTCCAGGTTTACATTAAATGAACTTCCTTCAGCTCTTCAGTTCACTGTGATGTCATCCAAGGGAGATTTTCAAGAACATCCCCTTTTCAGTTACTGGGGAATTAATAAAGCCAAGTAAAGAGGAGTCTTTAGAAGGCTTGAGTTAAAATTTCCCAAGTTTTCTGTGATTGACTTGGGCAGAAAATAGAATACCGAATAATGTGTAAATGGCTTTTCCTTATAAATACATTTATCTGAAGAACTTCATTATTACATAAATTACTTCTTCAAAATTAATTTCCACTTATTTTAAAGAGATGAAACCCGTGTTTTCAATGTGCTTAGTAGAGTTCAGTGATCACATATAATAACAATGTATTAAAAGCTGCACAGAAAAGAAACCATTAAAAAAAACCCATAACTCAACAGACGAAAATAATGACAGACTAGCCATTCATGCAAATTAGCTAACTCACATTTATCAAAGAAAATATTTCATAGCATTAACAACACTGTCACTTAAGAAAAATTAAATGGGGCTCAGAACCGCACATCCATTTTTACTGCTCTCATTATTCATTTGGGTGTTTCTTTCCTCTTTTTAAAACAAAAATCACAAGTTTTGGATTCAAAGTTCGGCAGAGAAAGCAGCAGATGATTTTCTGATTTTCACTGACCCCGAGGTTAGCAGCAGTAAAGCAATGGGAACAAATCTGGCTTGAAACGTGTCCAAACCCACAACTCCAGTGTGCATGAAAGGCAGGGAGTAAGATGTGCAGCGGATATGAACATGAGTAATCTTGGAAATCGAAATATTAAACATATGTCAAAGATTATCAAATACACGTCCACAGGCCTCATAGAGATGTCTTTCATCTGACGAGCTCCACCGGCATCAGTGTGCACAGGCATGCCTTCTGGTCCTGTGGGCCTTGTCCGAGCTTGGCACAGGTTTTTAGATGGGTGCATGCAAAGAGCCCACACTTTTTAGCGAAGTCAGGTTTCCTAAAAGATATTAATCTCTATGGCTGTCAGGACACTTTTATGCTCCGCGTGAAGCCATCTTCCCAGAAAGCTGCTCAGTTGGGGCAATTCCCTTCAGTCTTTGAATTGTTCTCTGAGGTCAAAGCAGCTAGAACCCATGCACAGCTCCCTTTAGGGCTTCAGAGTCGGCGAATAGTGTTCCAGATTGAGAAACTGAGTGTGTTAGCAATGGGGCACTCGTGTGAAGGCCGGCTTCACCCCTTTCTTCCATCAGACATTACCCTTGCCACATTTTCCCCATCTAAACCTTGTCCTGTGGGGAAATTGAAATTATATTTTGAAAATCCAGTTTCATCTAAAGGAGTGTAATATACTACTGCTTTGCAAACTGGCCTTTAGGTAATAGTATTTTATAAAAACTCTGGGGCAACTTGACTTTTTCTTTGCCTTGGTTTTCTCCTCCGTTAATGGCTTAGAGGAAGCTGATCTCCATACTTCTTGAGCTCGTGTCTAATGTGAGGAGACTGTCAGCACCAGAACTTTGTCCAAATACAGTTACATGCTCCAGAAAGAGCCTCTGGTGTGGTAGCTGGTACAGGAAGCCCAGTCCTGTCTCTGCATCCACTCATCATGGGCCAATACCACAGCTCTGTACAGCGTCTTCATGACGGGCTACTGTACTGTACTGTATGGTCCTGGCAGGAACATGTGATGGGAAGGGACCACATACTACCTTTCTGCCCTCTCAGAGAGTCGGACTGAATGGATGTTCATGGACGGTGGAAGGACTTGGGTGTATCAAGGCAGGGGAAGGCAAAATAAATGACTAGTTTGGCTGAACTGCTCCAAGGAAACAGTAACTTGAATCAGGTCATACAATGACTCGGGAAACAATTTGGCTCTGTCCGAGGGGGAGACAATTGAGAGCACTGTGTGGGCAGGCAGGTCCAGATGCCAGTCCCTCCTGCTGGTCTGGAGGAGCAGACAAGGCATACTTGATGTCTCCGTGCCTCTCCCATGATGCCTTCTCCTTTCTGTCTTTTACCACTCAGAGGAAGAGTCTGTAGGACAAATTGCTAAAAGGTCTTAGTAGTAAAATCCCCAGAGCCAGATTTTGGGGTGAAAACCCGAGAGATCAGAGGAATAGGAAAAGCCACAGCCAACCTCACCTTACAGACGCCTCAGTCTCCAAAGAGACCTATTTCCTGTATACCCACACCTATATGCCTTGCTGTTCTGCCATCTCATTTCTTCTCTGCCCAGCTACATCACTTCCTCTTTCTGCCCAGCTCTGTCACTTCCTGTCTGTCTGTACAGACTTCCAGACCTCTATGGTTATTGCTGGGATTAAAGGTGTGTGTCACCATACCTGGCTCTGTTCCCCAGTGTGGCCTTGAACTCACAGAGATCCAGGTGGATATCTGCTTCCTGAATAAAAGGATAAAAGGCATGTGCTACCATTGTCTGACCTCTATGTTTGCTATACTGGCTGGCTTTTCCCTCTGATCCTCAGATAAGCTTTATTAGGGTGCACAGGTAAAATACCACCAAGAGTCTGCTCCTCTGTGGCTGTTCAGCCCTTTCTTGTTCTATGAGGTAGAGGAAGCTGACTCTGGTGTCATAGCAAGAGTTCTCCAGCTCCATCCACCAGGAACTCATAGGCACTCCAGAAGACAATCTGCAAACTTCGTCCAGCAAACAGCTGAGGGAGACAAGGTGGCTTGTATGGAAAGATCTGAAAGATGTCAGCGCACACTTGGGAGGGAGATTTGCTTATCGAGTTTGTCCTAAACCAAAGCATCTGTTTTGGTTATTAAATTAAAACATCTTTGATGATAAAAAATAATTGCCCTGTTAAGTTGTTTCTTTTAACCTTGTATAATCCCCCAGATTACATTTTGAGAAGGAATCATGGGAAAAATTGTATCTTGTAATCATTTCACTGGCTTTGCCAATATGTACCTAAAAGTACAATTTGATGTTCTCCAAGCTCATGTGATCTATTTCCCTTACCCCACATCTACTATCTGTGGATGGAAACCTACTGGAATTAGTCAAGGGTTCCCAACACTGAACACACTCTTCACTTACTCGCCCAAAGCTGAAGACTAGGCTCCTTTGCCATCCGAGTCATGAGGATGTCCTGAGCTCCAGGTTCTTCCTCCATTCATGCAGTCACCATTTCTCCATCTTTATCTTTAACCTACATCTCATAAGCTGTGTCAGTGAGAGGCTCGGTCCCTCCAGACCTCATCTGTCCTGCTGGAACCAAAGAGATCTGGGGCTGCAGCTGCTCTTGGAGCCTGTCTTCCTCTGGACTAAGGAAAATTTGCAAGGAAAGCCTAAATGCAAAAAGTCACATTTAACTGCTAAATAATAATTTCCTTTTCTCCCCACCCCCACCAGCCGTTTCCTTTCAGAATGTGTCGGAAACTTGGCTTTGGGTGTAAGCGACAGGGGTAGGAAAACCAAGACAGGACCTGCAGGACTAGATGTTGGGTTATCTAAGTGAAACATGATTCTTTAGGTGAATGGGGTCGGGGACTGTCACTAACTAATGACAGTGGACTGGGGAGACAGCTTGGTTGATGATATCCTTGCTGTATGAGGACAAAGACCTGAGTTTGACCACTAGAACCCCAATTAAATAAACAAAACAAAAGGAAAAAAACTGGGCACAGTGGCCCATGTCCTCTAGCGTCCATTCTCACATATACATACATGCACACATACCTGCTCACACTCATGCACACACAATACACACCACAAGCCCTATGGATGGCTGCCAGACATGATGGTGGATCAGAGTTCAAACATCTGACTAATTCCTTGCCTTTATTTCAGAGTGAAATACTCTAAAAGGAAACTATAATAGGGACATGTTCTCCTTTTCAGTGGCACATTCACGTTTTCAGAGAACGAACTATGTCTAAATAAAAACATTTCTGAAATACTGTTGGAATGTTTCACATTCAACTGTTAATTCATCACAGCCTTGAAGTCTGTTTATATGGAGGAACTGTTTAACTAAAACAATTAATTCCTTTACCATTTCCATATTTGTATCTGTATATTTACTAGAATCAGCTAGGATAGTAAATTGCAACTGATTGAAAAGTTAGCATGTTCATTTAAGAAATCTATTTAATCCTTTTAGAGATAGCATATGCAGAACCCATGGCAAGTAACAGGTCTACATATTTTTGCTTAAGGTTGTATTCATTACTGTCATTCAAGCATTTCAAAACTGCTACTGAAGACCAGTTGAGATCAGCAGGTCTCAACAGTCTTGAGTTGGGGAGAATATTAGAGAGGTCACAGTTCAGTGCCTTTTAGAGTCCATGAATGTTAGTAATTTTTGGTCCTTCTGTCCCATTTGAGTGTGACTCTCCTGCTGTGGGATGTTCTGTATGGCAAATATGTTAATAAATAAAACACTGATTGGCCAGTAGCTAGACAGGAAGTATAGGCAGGACTAACAGAGAGGAAAATTAATGGAACAGGAAGGGAAGGAAGAGACTGCTGGAGCCGCAGCCTGGACAAGGAAGATGTAAGGTACCAATAAGCCACGAGCCACGTGGCAAAGTATAGATTAATAGAAATGGGTTAAATATAAGAGTAGGAGCTAGACAATGATACGCCTGAGCTAATGACCAAGCAGTTTAAATAATATAAGCATCTGTATGTTTATTTTATAAGTGGGTTAAGGGACTGCCGGGGATTGGCAGGACCTGGAGAAAAAACTCCAGCTACACTCTCCAGAGTGGGACTGGGAACTGTATTCATTTAAAGTGGGTGGTATTTTTGTTTTATCACCAGGGAAGCTTTAGATGAACATAGTTCACTGAGTCTTATCTCTATGTCTCACAGATACCGGAATTATCCAAGGAGGTGGTTAAGAGTGTAAAGGGCTGGGAAGTGACTCTGAAGTCTTTGGTTCCAATTCCATTTAATGCATCCACATTTTAAACAAGCTGCATAAGCAATGCCAGAGTAAGATTGGGAATCAATGACCTGGTCTGTTCTGTGTGTCAGAAATCTCTTCCAGAACACTCTTCTTAAACATTCTAACTCAAAAGCCAGCCTATCCGATGAGGGAGGGCTCCTAATTTTAGAGATTACTTTCATTTATTGCTCCACATTTTGACTTCCTGAAACCTCTACCCTCCTGTCCCAGTGTGTCCTCTGGAGTAAGAGAATAATTCTTTCACATGTGCTGCTTGCAGAGAATGCTTGGAAAATGAGAAATATTTTCCCCTGATCCTGTGTAGGGGTCTTCCCACTCTGACACTCCAATAGGAGGATCTGAGACATTGTATTTTCATGCAAAATCTTTCCATTTCTAAGATTGCTTTTGATGGCTTCCATACTCTTAGACATTAATGGAATAATAGACTTGCTACCATCTTTATTAAAATGGATCAAACCCATAGTTCCTGTTGAGTACCCATGATATGTGGAACTGCTTTAGAGATGAGCAGTGATACACTTAGTTGAACCAATATTAGAACCTCAGATGGGCTATGGGTGAGTGTAGTGAAGAGTTAAACCAATCTTAAGATCTCAGATGGGCTCTGGGTGTGTGTAGTGAAGAGTTGAACCAATCTTAGGACCTCAGATGGGCTCTGGGTGAGTGTAGGGAAGACATCTCTTCTAGTGTAGTCCACGTCCATACAGACCTCAAAGTCATGCCCCATTGTTAGTTTGCTCTGAGTTAGACCTCCACTGAGGTCCCAGGACTCCATGAAGGCTACTGCTGTTATTATTATCATTGTTCTTTATTATGAACATTAGAAAAAGATAACTTTTGGATAATTTACAAAGTTCTTTCTACATGTTCAATCCTCATTGTCAACTTGCATTATGATTTGGATTTGTGGATGGTGTCTAATTGGTTGAGGTGCTATGACAAAGTGCCTCAGGTTGAATGGCTTACGATCAACAGGAATTTGTGTCTTGTAATTTGGACATTGAGAGTCTGAGACAAGCATTCTGGTGTGGCTGGGTTCTAGTGAGGGATATCTTCTAGGGTGCAAACAGACACTTCTCTTTTTCAGTGAAGAACCCACTTTGGCTCTTTCCATGAAGACACTAATACCATCCACAAGGGGTCCAGCTTTTTGGCCTACCTATCTCGCAAAGTTCCCCTTCCTAATATAGCCACATTGGGGTGACAACTACACATTTGGATTTGGGAGGGAGCATAAACATCTAGTCCACAAAGATAGAAAAACTGGGCCTCAGAAGTGTTTAGGGTACTTGAAATTAGGTATCTGATACACATGCTAGTTGTGACTTAGGTGTTTTGCTTTTGTTTTTTTATTTGGCTTCTGATTCAAAATCTGAGTTACTTCCTGACTCATAATACACTAATGCGCCAGGGTTTTCCCTGCCTGTGTTTCAGCAAGTGAGAACAAGAGGAGCAGAGCAGTGTTTTTTTCTTGGTTAGCTGTATGTCATTATCCTGACTCTGAATTCAAGGCTCTCAAGACATTTATAAACCCTTAATTTATCTATTGCTATACTAGCAATCTTTCTCTTCAATTTATATAATCTACAAATGAGTTAAATCTAGATGCCCTTGCCTAAGGTGTAAAACCTTGGAACAATGAACTTGGGGGGTGGGGGTTAGCATGCAAAGTGCATGGAGACTTGAGTTTGGATCCTTAGCACTCATATAAAAAGCCAGGCATGGTGGTGCATGTCTGAAATCTCAGGCTGAGGGTATAGAGTCAAGTAGATCCCTGGAGCTCATTGGCCAGCCAGTTCAGCTGAATCGGGGGGCTCCAGGTAGGTTCAGTGAAAGTCCTTGTAGCAAAAAAATTGACACAAATAAGGTAGAGAATGATTGAGAAAGATGCCCACTGTTGACCTCTGACCTCCACATGCATGGGTGTAACACGAATTTTCAAAGGTCTTATTAATAAAAAACAAACAAACCAACCAACCAACCAACCAACCAAACAAACAAACAAAAAAACAAACCCAGAGCTAGATATTGGGGTGAAAGCTGAAAGATCAGAGAAGCAGGACAAGCCATAGCCAATCTCACCTCACCAACTCCTCAAACGATCCTGTTTCCTCAGACTGGAAGCCTCTGTGTCCTTACTCAAAAGTGTCGCTGCTGAACTGCTGCTAAAAAGCTTCTAGTTCCTCCCGCCTTATATACCTCTCTGCTTCCTGCTATCACTTCCAGGATTAAAAGCCTGTGTTCTTCCCAAGCAAAGACATGAGATCTCAAGTCCAGGGCTTAAAGGTGTGGGCCTCCACTGCCTGGCTCTGTTTCCAGTGTGGCCTTGAACTCACAGAGATCCAGATAGAACTCTGCCTCCACTGTCTGGCCTCTATGTCTAATCTAGTATCTGGCTCTGTCTTCTGATCCCCAGATAAATTTTATTTGTTAGAGCACAAATAAAATATCACCACACATGGGAGTGTGCTTCCATGTGCACAGATGCCATCACACACACACACACACACACACACACACACACACACACCCCTAGAAAAGAACAGTGCTGAAGAGAGAATACACTATTATATTGCTGGAAGACCTTCTCCAGGTTAGCGTTCACTGGAAATGAACTCTCCTGGGACTGTTTCTGAGCCGTCTAGAAGTTTTTATACTCACACCATCCCGATGTTGACATTCAATGAGATCATATGAAAATTAGTTAAATGTGTTGCTGAAGCAGTAACACGTGTCCACAGTCATCTCCCCTCAATCCTCAAAGAGGAATGGTCACCATCTAGCTTAGTAGGCCAATCTAACAGTCCTTTAGAAGATCAAATGACCCCAGTCACTCAAAGGGAGCAATCAAGCCTCCCTTCTAACTCTTAGAAGAACTCTCATAACATTGCAAATGTATGATTTCCATGATCACCAGGCAGGTTTGGTATCACCTGTGGCCCCGTCCCAACGTGCTGGTCATTGCCCCAATCTAGCCTGTACCAGCTTACCTCTAGTCATTTATTTCCTTCTTACCTTTAATACTTGCACTTCCTGCGGGCAAGGACACATTTCATTCCCCCTTGAAAAATCTTCTTTAACATCCTATGTAGTGACTGGTGCATTTAAGAGAGCCACAGTAAATATTTGCTCTGTGGATGGATGTGTGATTGAATCCATATCTGAGTGCCAAGAACCCTCCTGCATAGCTTGTTTTAAAGAACAACAGAGATCTCTCTTTGATTTTCTTTGGACTCTGGCATTTCTTGTTGAATGTATATAGGAATAATGGACAAAGCCTGATCAAGACAGTCCAGCACACCCACCTCCTGATAAAGATGAATTAATCCTTTGCCCCCTTAGAGTAGTTGCAGTTTTAAGATTAATCTTAACTCTGTTTGTAGCCTATAAAACAAAACTAATTGCAGAATTCAAAGCTTTAGAGCATTTTTAGGTAGCTTGATGGGAAAGCATCGAAATAAATACAAACATTTAGATAAAACAACCATTTTAATAGTATTAACTCTGCCAATTAATGATAATGGAAGAGCCGTCCAATTAGCTAAATCGCTAATAGTTTTATCAAGCAGAGGTTGGTAATTTAAAACAAACAAATTCCTTCTAATTTTATCCACTTGCACACCAAGATATTTAAAGGATAACAGGGGATCCAATAAAGAGTGCTTCTCAGGAAGAGCTATATTTAAGTCTCCTAATGGCTATAGCATAGAGTTACCCCAATTAGTCAGAAAACCTAAGCAGTCAGTAAATTCTTTTGAGTCTCTGCAATTTGGGGGTAAAAATAATTGAGATACAACAGGGGTGTTGCTTGCAACCATTAGTGTTATTATTGAAGTATATTTGGGAGGTGGTGAATGTTGTGAGCCAATGAGCCAATTGGGAGTGTACTTGACTCATCCAGCCCAGGCATGGAATGTGTCTGTGTTCACACTAAGTTTTGTACCTGAGCACTTCTGATTTGGTTTCCATGGAGGTCACTACAGAAAACCCGTTTCGGGGCAGAAAGCTCATGGGGACGTTTCCTGCTTAGTGCTACACCATCACTGTGGCTTTCCTTGTCAAACTTCCATGGAGAATTCAGGCATGTAATTGGATAATTCAGGAAAATCCATTTAGGATGAGAATAATGCCAACATTTCTTATAATCTCTCGTCTTCCTCTCGAGAGAATAGATTTTCAAAAACATCTCTACTGATGAGTAGAGACCTGGCCAGTTAAGGACAAATGCTATATGACAAACTTGTCCAGAAGGAAGAGCAGAGTTGAATTGAAACACTTGAAGGCAGCCCAGCTTTGGGATTGGCAACATGATGGGCTGTCATAACATTTTTCCAGACAACTCCAACAGAAAAGGGCTGAGTACAAGGTCACCTTAAATGTTTCAGAATTAAGGTTCTAGCTTAGTTAGGGCACTTGGTGGACAAGGATGAGGAACTGAGTTTGGATCTGCAGCACTCATATTGAAAGCTACTGTAGCCCCAGTGCTGAGGACATGGAAACAGGCAAATTTCCTGGCAGCTAATCAAATCAGTGAGTTCCGGGTTCAGCAAGAGACTTTGAAGATCATTGCCAATTTTATGGAATCTAGAACCACCTGGCATAAGGTCCACTGGGCATGCCTGTGGGGGGAGTTTCTTAAGTATGTTAATTGAGGCAGAAAGACCTGCCCATTTGGGGTTGCACCATTAACCGGGTGGGCATCCTGAACTGTATAAAAAGGAGAAAGTGAGCTGAGCTCTGGCATCCTTCAGTCTCGGCCTTCTGTGTATTGGGATGCAATGTTGCCAGCAGCTTTAAGCTCCTAGATCATTGACTTCTCAGCCATGGTGAACTGAACCCTTAAACTGAGAGTTAGAATAAGCCCTTTCTCTCTTAAGTTGCCTTGGCAGAAGATTTTTATCACAGCAGTAGGAAAAAGTAACAAAGACAGAGACTCTGTCTCAAAAAAGTATGATGTGATGGAGAACAATGGAAGAAAACACCTGAGGTTGACCTCTGGTTTCCTTATGCATGGGTGCACACATGCCCTCACATTTCAGAACTGAACAAGTTTTGTTCATCTCATGGTAGGATACCACCAAGTGAGTGCTATGCTAAAATGGAGATGGATAAGTTTTAAAGGATGAAGGACAAGAGCAGAGCCTCATATCTGAGTGTAGCAGCAGGAAGTCGTCTTTGACTGGATGAACTATTGTTTATTGTGCCATTTTCTATGAGCCAAGTACATGTTAATACCTTTATACCATTATTTCATTAACCTTCCCATCAGCAGAGTTGGTTTTATGTAGAGAAAGGTTCCTAAGGCTTGTAGAGAGAGTAGGTGGCTTATTGCTGCTAGTCCTGCAGCTCAGACTTTTGGCTATCTTACTGCAGTGGCCTTGTTATTTCCTGGACAGTCTTCTCTCATCCTGGATCCCCAGTCTGGCACATTGTCAGTGTCGCATGGTGATGGTCTCTATGTGTTCCAGTTACAGAGAACAGACACCCGAGGATAGCCCTGTGAGGTAAATAAGGAATGAGTGGGCCCAGCTGGGCATTTGCATCAAAATGCCCTGCCAGAGTTGCCAGCTGCTCTGGCAGAGTGCCCAGGCTCTGCCCTGCAAGATGCCTTTGGTTTTCATTTTATTAACTTTGCCACACACAAATGGGCCTGAGGCTGGCCTCAGAGTCTCAGCCCTATCCCTCCCTGCTCTAATGGGGGAGTAAAGGGACAATGTTGTAGAGGAAAAGGAAATGGACGGTGCTGATATTTTGTTATCAGGCTAATCTGTACCTGTAATCCAAGCATTTCAGAGGCTGAGGCAGGAGGATTACCACAAGTTCAAGATCGTTCTTGGCTACATATTGAGTCTCTATCTAAAAAAAGAAAGAAAGAAAGAGAGAAAAAGAAAATAGAAAAGGAAAAATGAAACGAAAACAAATACATGAACAAACAGAATCCTTTTCCCTCAGTGATTTGAACCTTTTTAAATCTATCCATGTTTTCAAATCTCAACAGAGAAAGATCTTTGGATAATAGGTTTCAGTGATATGAATCATCAGGGACTTGGCTTCATCAAGAAATAAGAACAACATTAAGACTTCACTGTAGAGCAGCCTGGAGGCTGAGAGCAGGAGGAGGAGGCTGAGAGCTGTTAGAATATTCAACCACATGTTAGGTGAGCCAGGCTCAATGGGTGTTAACATGCAATCTCAATCTCTCTCTTTATAATTCTCTACTGTTTGCTTTAGACCACTATGAATATCTTTCTACCACTAAAACATAGAAAACTGCAACTGGAACAGAGTGATGAGTAGATGTGGGTACCTCGGCTGACCTTTTAATCACCTTGAGGCTCAGATCTCATGGTGTAGGGGAAAAGTATCTTGCAGCCTAGAGATACTCAATGAGGAGGTTGCTTCCTAGTTGTGGTTCTGAATCATCTAGAGAGCATGTTAGTATGGGTAGTCTCTTCCTCAGCAGGAGGAAGAATAAAGAAATAAGATCACAAGCAAGCAAAATGGGAATGTAGCAGCCGAAAGCTAGCCCTCTGCTCTCAATTCTGCCCACAGCCAGGTGTGGGAGAACACAGGCTAGGAGTGAGTCAGGAGCCTCACATTTTTATCTCACATTGGCCACTGTGGTAGGTTACATGTCCTGGGAAACAGACTCTATGTGGAAATTGCTGTGTGAAGGTTCCCTGGGATGTGCTTTTAGCACCCATGAGATCAAAGGACAAGGGATTGAATAGAAGAAGAAAGCACATTGGGGTATTGCTTTCATATGGGCCTTGGCAGAAACCCCTGGGAACTCTGCAGCAAGGGGTTCCTTTTTTAACTGACTCAAGTTGTGGCAAAGGGGCCAGGCCTTTGAGTCATTGCATTGGTAAGTTATTACAGAAGTTTGCTCCCTCCAGAGGTATCCCAACCAAAGCCATACTTTCCTGTCTGTGAGAGAACTTCCCACAGAGGGCCTCATTATGAACCCTCAGCTGCACTGGACACAACTGGGAAAATAAATGTCTTATGAGGGAAGTAGGGATCCATGCAGTAAACCATAGCATCTACTATTGCCATCAACCACAGCATGGATAAGGCACCTTGCTTCCTTGGTCCTTAAATAGTACTTTTTATGAATATTTATGATGCATATTTTATACATATTGTATTTATTACATAGAATATCATCCCTTTACTCAGAACTACTTGGTAAGTTAATTCATCCAAATCTGATAACATGCCACCACCTCTAAGCAGTCATCCTTAACTACCATGCACAACTGATGGACTATTTTGTCTCTATTTCTGTATCAGCAAAACATTTTATAGTCCTCTCCCAGGACTTACCTCATTGTGTTAAAATTACTATAGACAAGGATCCCTGTCTTATTTATAGTTGTGTTTTTTCTTTTATTTCTTAGCACGATATTTTTGTGAATGTCACTACTGAAAAAAATATTTTGTCTGATAGTAGCATAGTGACCCTTTATTTTAGTGTTTTTAAATATAATATGCAGTTTCTGTATTTTATATTTTAAGCATATCTCCTATAGATGAGATTTAATTCAACTTACTTTTTTAGTATTTTTGCTAATCATTGTGTTTTAACTGTAGTATTTAAGCCATTTACACTTAATATAATGACTGATATATTTATTTTAAAAGTTAGCTAACTTATTTCAAGCTTTTTTCTTAGTATATGCTAGTTATGTATAGTAATGGGTTTCATTATGGCATTTTAATACATATGTGAACTATATTTTTATCATGTTTATCACCTACTGCTATCTCCTGTTTCTGTTCTGCTGATCCCTTTCCTGTTCTCATCTAGTCTGTCTTCTACTTTCATTTGCTTATTTATTTATTTATTTATTTATTTATTTATTTATTTATTTATTTATTTATTTATTTTTGCTGATTCAATGAGTTGAATTAGGTTTGCTTACAGGATCCTGGGTGAAGGACTTTTTAAAGGAGTATGGACTCCTTACCAGTAACTATACCACTGAACAAAATCTGTCTCTCTTAGTAACCATTAAGTTACTGTAAGTACTCATGGAGAGGTGTGGTCTTGTGGTTCCCTTCCCAGTAGCTATCATTGTTTGCTTATTGGCCCTGGGTCCTGGTAGGCTAGGGACTCAGGGACCTGTCTCTCTCTCTTGACATTGTGTTGACAAGCCTGGTCTCACACAGGTCTTGTCCACATAATTTCAATCACTGTGGGATAAAGAGTGCAACAGTGATGCCATGTTCTAAAGATGACATATCATCTCACTTTATTCCTTCCTTTAGCTCTTCCATTATTTCTACCTCATCTTTTGCAGTATTTATTGAACTTTAGATGGTATAATAAAAAAGTCTTATTTATACCAGAGCATTCCATAATCCCCCTTATTTTTGGCACTTTGACCAGTGATGAGTCTCTGCAGTTACCACAGCTAATTGCAAAAATGCTTTTCTGCCAAAAGCCAATGGTAGCAATAATCTGTACATAAACACAATTATTTAGGTAGCAACTTGAGGGCCATATCATGTCCTTGTAGCAAAATGACTGTGGTAATGACATATTTTGATCTACCAACTCTGTGCTTCTTCTTGTCCTTCTGGGCTTTTCTGGACTAGTTTCTTTTCACATTACCCTCTATTCCCTCCTCCTTGTTGGTTTATTAACCATATACTCTTTTCTATTCTTTTAGCAGTTATCCTAGACACTATAGAGCATTCCACCCTTTGCTTAACAAAGTCCAGTGCTAATCAATACTATTTACTCTTGTATGGAGTGATTGAAAGGACTTCAGAATGCTTTAACTGCATTTCTACTTCAATACACTGCCTCCAACTCACAGTTGGTGACATGTGGCTGCCATAGACTTAGTGCTATGTAATTTAGAACCCTGTAGGAGTTCATGTTACAGATTTGAAAATCATCCTTATGTTTACCCATGTATTGCATGTATTTAGTTCATAATCAGTCCTTCTTACATCTCTGATCTTAGCTAAAAAAATACTTCAGATTTTTGTTTCTGAATGTATAAATGTTATATTTTACCTATTTTCTGGAAGGATATTGTTGTGGGTATAGAATTCGACGAGTTTGGGTTTCCATAAGAATGCTGCAGATATGTACCCACTTCCTTTAGTTTTCATTTTTGTGCTTTATAGGTCAATTGCTCCTTGATGAAGTAAATAGTTTTCTTTAGCTGTTTGTAACATTGTAACTTTTTCTTCAGTTTTCTATAATGTCACAATATGTCTCATGTGACCCATACTTTCCTTCTCCCCTTCTGTTTTTCTTTCTTCCTTTTCTTTGGGATGCTCATAACTGGATAATTTTCAGTCATTTTATCCATGAGAATGTAAATATTTTCTTCCGCCATTTCTTTCTCTTTTGTTTCTACAATGGAATGTGTATTAGATTTCTCCATGAGCCCCTTGTCTCCTGTCTTCTCTGATATTTCTGTCTCTTTGTGTTGCATTACAAAGTTTGTTCCTGCTGATTTTCCTGTCCATATTTCTTTCTTCAATTGTCTATTTGGACTAAACTGATTTAACCAAGTCTTAATTTATTATTTTTTTCTTTTGGAAATGTCATTACTCTTTCCCATGCAAGTATCTTCTTGTAATTTTTAGGCTTTTCTTTGATTTGATAAACAGAATTGTCTTCAAGTTGATATTGGGTAAGTTTAAGAAGTTAAATTCTATCTGCCTCCATACTGTCTTCTTGTTTTGAAGGGTTCTTGATCATGGTTCTTGCTTGGTTGGTTCTTGCCGTTTCCCATGAATATCCTTTTCTTTGTGTGTCATCTGAGAAATCACTTTGGAATCCTGTGGAAGCCAGGATGATACTGTTTCCTGTCCGAGCACTTTAATGAGATTCTTCTAGGTGTCTGGAAAGCCACTAGTGTAGGACTGTCTTGATGTAGGCAGCTGAGGATTCTTGAGAGCTGGCTTATAGAAGCTGTCTGTGTGCCTTTCAAAGGGTGGATTACTTTCCCTTACTGTCATCCTTCAGTGAAAACATTGCTGGATTCTACCTTAAGCTGACAAGTGGTCCATCTGAGTACTAACCCTTGGTAGACTGTGAGCTTTGAATCTTGTTCCCTGGGCTCCCCAAGCAAAAGCAGTTTCACAATTTTTTTCTTCCAGTTAGGCATATGCTCCATTAGGGAAAAAGAGATTTAAACACAGGATTTCTGTTTTCTTTCAGATTTTAAATGGGTTGTTTCTCATTCCTTGGTGAACTCTTTGGTACTTTTAGAAGGTTGAGAGTTAAAAATGTGTTTTTCTCAACTTTATGTTTTCACATTGGGAGTTTAATCTGAGATATCTAGTCTACGCTTACAGGAAGTAGGAGTCTATTTTTAGATTGTAGTCTTTAGCACAGTCTGGTAAGTCTGTATTTGCTCAGTGAGTGACTGTGTGAATGGCCATGGACGTTAGAGTCAACCTGTTCAACTTGTGTTTTCTATCTTCAAGGCCTTTATCATTTACTAGGTGAGGAAATCACATACACATGAAACTTGAGAAAATGACTACTTTATGTACAATGCTAAGCTTCCACACGTTATTAGTAGAAGTATAAATAGTACATACCTTTGGAGAAAATTTTGGTTGTGTTTACAAAAATAAGCATGTAAATACTCTGAAGCTAAATCATTTCACACACAAAAAGAACTTGTCTGATGTACATCTTGCAACAACTGCCCAAGTACTCAAAATTGTATGTGTAGGGATATTGATAAAAGCATGTTTGTGGTTCAAGAGATTGTAAACAGCCTAAATATTCACCAACAGGGGACTGATTAAGTAATTCTGATATTGTATGCAGTATTAAGTAAACCATTAAAAGAAGTGGGAGAGAGATTTTTGGATGTATGGTATGGAATGGTTTCAATGGTATATTTAAGAGAAAATGAAATGAACAAGAAGCTCGATAGGCCTATGATGTGCTTTACACATGCACACAAACATTCCTGCACACTTGCTTAGAAATTCAAGTGTTTCTGAAGAACTCCCAGAGAAAGTGGGAGTGGTGGTTATATTTGAGAAGATTGAGGACATGGGGTGCAGGGATCAGAACAGTGTGTCATTGGGAATGTATGTGTGCTTTGCTGTGATATATTTTGTAGATTATAGTATGTGTTTATTTTTTTTTTAAGATTTGTTTTTATTGATGTGTCTATGTGAATATATGTTACACGTGTGGTGTGCCTAAAGAAGCCAGAAAAAGATGTTGGAGCTAGAGTTACAAGTGGTTGTCAGCTGCCTGATGGGGGCGCTGGGAACCAAACTCTGGTCCCCTGGGAGGGCAACAACCACTCTCATTCTGTGAGCCAGCTCTCTCCAGCCCTAGGATATGTTTGATCTTACCGTGTGCATGTTTAAAAGCATTACATCAAAGCATAAACAGTGTAAGAGTAGAGCATGGTGGCACTCACCTTTATTCCTAGCACTTAAGAGGAAGAGGCAGAGCCAGGCAGGTCTCTAAGAGTTTCAGGCCAGCTTGGTCTACATAGTGATTTCCAGGCAAGCCAGGGCTACATAGTGAGACTCTATCTCATGATAGATAGATAGATAGATAGATAGATAGATAGGCAGATAGATAGTGCAGGTAAAGTAGGACACTAAAAAGTCTGTTGTACTAGTGTCCAGGTGACCTGAGCTGTAGGTTGCTTTTCTTTTTGCTTTCCTTTCCTTTTCTTTATTTAATTGATGATAATGATGATGGTGATGGTGATGATGATGGTGGTGATGATGATGGTGATGATAGTGGTGATGATGTTGGTGGTGACGATGGCGGTGTGTGTATGTGTCCGAGAATGCAAAGGTCAGAGGACACCTGTCGGAGATGCTTCTCTCCTTCTCCTGTGAGTTGCAGGGATTGAACTGAGGTTGTCAGACTTGCCAGGCTCGCACTCTCCCCCACTGAGCCCTCGTGTTGACCTTGGTCTTGGTTTTGTTTTTACGGAATCCTAGGACCCTTTGAGAATGCAGTGTTCTCTTCTGTGAGATGAGAACATTGACCTGGATGGTTTCCAAGGACTCTTTCAACTTTATTTTATTATTTATGTATTCCTTCATTTTTGCAGTGCTGGAGATCAAACCTAGGGTCTCACACCTGTCAGGCGAGCTCTCTGTCTTTCAATTCTAAGTCTCTGAGTTCCGCGGATTAGCACAGGGCACTTGCATTGCTGCAGTCTGCTGTCAGGCAATGTCTTTGAAGATAATTTGGCAATCAAAGCATTAGGTGGAAGCAGCGGCTGCTGAGAACGCTAACTCTAGTTTGGGTCTCTATCAAGTCCTGCTCTGTTCTTTCCCTAAGACAATAAACTGAAACCACCAGCTTGTTTGGCTTCACAGTTTGAAACTGTGGTTTTTAATATAACCTCACATTTGAAATATTTCAGTCCTGTTTTTCTTGAGCATTGGGTAGGCCTTGATTCTGACAGACTGACCGAATCTCATTACCCCCTATTTGCTGTACAACACAGGCTGATTTCCTAAGTGTTTTCACATTTTATGCTCGCATAGATCTCAGTGGCTAGAACAGTTAATTAAATGGATTCTTCATACAATCTCATTTCCTGGTTGGTCATCTAAGTCAATGATAACAGCATTCACCTCTTGGCTGTAACTCTGAATCCTAAGAGGGGAGAAAGAGAGAATAATTATTTAAATCTGAATAGTGTTCAGACTAACTCTTGAAAAATCTTTTTAATTATAAAAGTAATTCACGTTTATTTTCAAAGGTTCAAACAATAGAAGATTAACAACTGAAAAACACTTCTCTCGAGTTCCAATTTTACTGTTCAGGTGTGATTACTATTTCAGTACACACACACAGACACACACTCACACAATACACACTCCTGCACACACATACACACACTCATACACACACTCACCCACACACATGCACATAAACATACATACAAAACACACATACACATACATAAATGCATACACACATACATACATACATATATACACATGCATACATACATACACATATATACATACACATAAACACACTCAGTTACACTCATACATTTATTGTTCACTTTCATAATAATGGAAATCATATTGGACATATCACTAATTTGTTCTTATGCTCAGCAATATGTTGTTCATGGGGTACACATAACTCTCCAACATTCTATAACCTGTCCAGTTACATAAATATACCATTATTCACCTACATATTTTCTTAGCAATGATTATCTAGAATTAGTCTCCATGCATGTGCTGTGAGAAGCTGGTTTGCACTGAACTTATATATTTGACTCGAGGTTCAGTAGACTTTTTTCATGAATCAGGGTTTGAGATTACATGATGCTTGTTCTAAGTCAGGTCCCATCGTAAACACTTTATAAATATTCCCATGACAGCCCTCAAGGTATAGATGCTGCAAGTATTCCATTTTTTCAATGATAAACTCAGAGATCTAAGCAACTTTCTTGCAGTCTCATGTTTGTAAGTGGGAAGGCCAGAGGAAGAACCCAAGTTCTCGGATTCTAGTGCGTGTGGGTAGCTCATGCACACTGTCGCCTCATGCACCAGAAGCGCTGGAATTCTGTTAGATTCTGGTTCCAACACTCAGCCTCCACAACGTTTGTATCAGTTTATACTTCCACAACTCTGTCTTAGAACTCAACCATTTAACCATTTCCGTACCAAATCTATGTTCTTACTTTATTTTTGTCAATTTGGTAAGATTTAGTACCATGCTATTATTTTAATGTATAACTAACGCGCTAACACTGGGACTCCACTTTTACAAAGAGCAAGGGCCACGCAGCCCCTGCAGCACTGACACTGGTGAGCTCGCAGCTCCCCTGTGCCCCCACAGCTTTCCTTTGCGGTCAATAGCTCTTCTTTCCTTTCCTTTCGGCTAAACTCACAGAGGTCAGGGGTGAGCACAAGACTTTGCAGAATTAGAGCCTCCACAGTTCTTGAGCAATCCAGGACCACAGCACAGTACCCAAGGGGGTTTACCCAGACCAGTCAGGAAAAGCAGAGCAGCATTTGACACAGGGATTTAGTGGGGGGATCTAACCCAACAAGCAGGAACTCTTCTGAGGTTCAGTCAAGTTCATGTTTAGCACATTTTTCGTGGATGCCCAACAAGTACATGCTTTGTCAATGGAAGTTATTCTCAATCTCATTAGTGTTTTGTTTGCCCCAAAATCACTTCTTTGGGTACTTTCCTATTAATCATCAATGGTTTTTCATTTCCGCCAGAGGTATCACTGATGTTCAGTAGCTGCATAGATATGGATGAGCCAGACTTCAGCCTGTACCCAGTTTTAACCTGTTTTTTTTTTTTTTTTTGTTTTTTTTTTAATGTAACTTGAGAAACAATGAGATTTCATTCACAACCAAGTTTCAGGTCTTAGATATTACAGAGGGTGAGAAATATAAACTCAATGGAGTATATTTGTCCCTTGTGGTATTTTTTGGGAGAATATCCCTGCAGACCCATCCTAACTGTTGTTATCACATTGTCTTTGTCTCAGTGACTTTGTAGATTTTATTTCAGGGGACATGATTTACCTTGTGTGCTGGTTAACTTCATGTCAACTTGACACAGGCTACAGTCATCTGAGAGGAGGGAGCCCCAGTTGAGAATGCCTCCATACTGGGCTATAAGCAAGCCTGTAGAATATTTTCCTTTTTTTTTTTTTTTTTTTTTTTGGTTTTTCGAGACAGGGTTTCTCTGTGTAGCTTTGCGCCATTCCTGGGACTCACTTGGTAGCTCAGGCTGGCCTCGAACTCACAGAGATCCACCTGGCTCTGTCTCCCGAGTGCTGGGATTAAAGGCGTGAGCCACCAACGCCCGGCTGAATATTTTCCTTATTAGTGATGGATGGGAGAGGGCCCAGCCCATTCTGGGTGGGGTCACCCCTGGCAGGTGGTCCTGGGTTGATAAGAAAGCAGGCTGAGCAAGCCATGGGGAGCAAATCAGTAAGCAGCACCCCTCCATGGCCTCTATGTCAACTCCTGTCTCCAGGTTTTCACCATGTTAGAGTTCTTGTTCTGACGTCCTTCAATGATGGACTATGGATATGGACGCATAAGCCAAAGAAAGCCTTTCTTCCCATTTTGGTCATGGTATTTCATTATAGCAACAGTAACCCAAACTAATACAGAAGTTGATATCAGGATAATGGGGTGTTGCTGTGATATGTTGATGTAGGGGGTACCGTGGAAGAACTTTGGAACTTTGGGCTAGAATAGCCACTGACTGTTGAGAGCCCAGTGTGCTGTTCTGTAGGAGCTTGGGAGATAAGACTGTTGAGAGCAGGGCAGACGATGGAGGCCTGACTTGTGAGGTTTCGGAGGGAAGCAAAGATTCCACCAGGCCTTTTGTGTGAAGAATCTATGGGTGTCTGGTCGGCTGCAGCTGAAGAATCAGCTGCAATTGATAAAAGACCAGAACACTAAAGTAAAACCTTTGCTTTACTGGGACATTGGATGCTGGTCAGCTGGAGCTGAAGAATCAGCTGTTCTTAAGAAGAGACCAGCATCACTGAGGTAAAATCTTCTGGGAAGTGTTTCCTCAGAGTCAGCACATACAAGCTATGTTCAGAAGTGGCCAAGGTTGTACCTCATGCTGGCAGCCAAACTTGGTCATGTGGAAGAGTTTCCCAGGTGGTACTAGATTTGAAGGCATGAATGGGTCTTGGAGAGAAACTGGGTTTGGCACTGTGAGAGGCCAGGAGAGGCCACTGTTGAAGGTTCAGCCTCAGTGGCAGTTGAGGCCCCAGGATTGAAGGGGTCATGGAGAGAAGCTGAGGCTTTGCACCGTGAAGAGAGCTCAGGAGAGGCTACTGGTGAAAGTGCAGTCCAGTTGCAGAAGACCCCAGCATTTTGCAGATGCCAGTACCATGGATGACCACCAAGAGCAGCAGCAGCAGTGGAACGGAGTCAGCCGGAGCCTGGAAGACAAGCTGTGTGTGCTGCAGAGGGCGGGGCCAGAGAAGCGACCCAAGCCCTTCAGAGCAACCCAAAAGATGGTGGGTAAATCTCAGATACCGGACATAGAATCATTTACACTGTTGGAGCGTGGCTTTGCTCTGTTCAGATTGTGATTGTGCCCTGGTTCTTCCCTCTTGAACTAAGAAAGTATTTAGCTTATTTTTGATTTTATAGGAAACCACAGTGAGAGACTTTGGATTTTAAAAGAGATTTTGGATTTAAATGAGAATTTGGATTTTTATAGTGACTGAACTTTTAAAGTGTTTTAACTGGCAAAGACTGTGGGACTTTTAAGTTTGTAGTATACTTTATATTTGTGATATTTATTAGTCTGAAATTTGGGGGATGAATTAAAGAAATGGAAGGATATAGCTTAAAAAGTGTGTCAAATTGACAAGGCGGTAGTTGTGCTGGCTAATTCAATGTCAACTTGACACTGACTAGAGTCGTCTGAGAGTGAGAAACCCCAACTGAGAAAATGCCTCCATAAGACCAGGCTGTAGGGAAACTTGTAGGGCATTTTCTTAATTAGTGATTGGTGTGGGAGGGCCTAGCCACTGTGGATACGGCTACCTCTGGGTTGGTGGTCCTGGGTTCTATATAAAAGCAAGCTGAGCAAGCCGTGAGGAGCAAGTCAGTAAGCAGCACCCCTCCATGGTCTCTGCATCAGTTCCTGTCTCCAGGTTCTTATCCTGTTTGAGTTCCTGCCCTGACTTCCTGCAGTAATGGACTATGGGTGTGGAAATATGTCAAATAAACCCTGTCCTCTTCAACTTGCTTTTGATCGTGGTGTTCCATCACAACGATAGTAACTCTAACTAAGTCAGCTTGTGATATTCAAAAAAGAATAACAGCTCTCTTAGTCCTAATGGGGGCCTGCCTTACAAAGAATTCACTGTGGGCCTGAAGAGTGTGTCTTCTGGTAGCCCACACAAATTAGTCAAAATGCCTTCCATGCAGGTGCATGGCCACTCATGCAGGGCTGGATGAAGGTGCTCAGCATGCAGTTTGTTCATGCTGAGGACCATGTTGAGTAGCGATGTTTCCCAGGCAGCGAGAAGGTTGTGGTTCTCCAGGGAGCATTTCACTAGACTTCAGCTTAAACATTGTTTATACATGGCAATTGATTTCCTCTCCCAAGAACTGCCAATCCCATGGAATTAGCCATACCTGCTAGGCAACCCCCACCCTGTAGCTCAACCAGGTGGCTAGCACAAGCTCTGGCCCCTGTGGTGAGAGCAATAGCCATTCTGCATGGGAACTAGCTAGAAATTAACGTCCATGGCCCAGCACTGCATTGCTGGAGTTTGGATGCCAGCCAAGGTTTGAGAATCTCAGCTCTGCTTTAATAGATTAGAAATCTTTCCTTTATTTTCCCCACCCTATATTTTCATAACCTCTTTACCCATGTAACATTTCCTGTCATGAATTGATCCTCTAAATGCCCTATGAAGCTGCCCTATTGACAAGGGCTCCCCCTGACTGATGGTATGTATGCTGGTAAAGGTTTAACCACAGGCTTGAGGGGAGGAGGGCTTGATGTGTAGCCCTTCCTTCACAAATTCTGTGATGTAAACACTCTGTCCAAGTAACTTTCGGGACATCACTGACTAGGCGGTGCA
Source organism: Peromyscus maniculatus bairdii (assembly GCF_049852395.1). Classification (NCBI taxonomy): domain Eukaryota; kingdom Metazoa; phylum Chordata; class Mammalia; order Rodentia; family Cricetidae; genus Peromyscus; species Peromyscus maniculatus. Next base: position 123,868,901 of record NC_134857.1, on the reverse strand, counting down.
AGGCACCATGTACAAGCGAAGCAGGTGTCAGCCAATGGCAGCAGTCTACAAAGAGGCGCCAGGAATTCTGAAGGCATTGGCTTCAGTGTAGCTCAGCAGGGCTTCTCTATTTTCTCTTGCTTAAAGTTAGCAGTTTAAACTGAGTTATTATTTGAGGCTGTTTGTTGACTCATGGAATACTCTTGGTTTTTAAGGTGACTCAGACACTCCGTGGCAATCCTTTGAGATTTCCAAAAATGTTTTAAATTGGCTTATTTAAAATGACACACACACACACATACCGGATTCAAACCTAACCTCAGCTTGGTGCCTTTCCTATTCACGCTCGTTCAAAACGACTGCTTGGCCATTTTAAGCTGTTAAACAACATGGGCCTTGTCTTACCATCCTATTCTCATTATTCTTACTCAGCAGTGTTCAAAAACTGTTGAGTGAATAGCTTAGAAATTGTTTGCGAGCTGCTACCACCGAGTAACACAAATTGGGTGGCTTTGACAGCACACATGTACTCTGTTGTGGTTCTGGAGCTACAAGTCCAAAATCAAGGTCTTGCCTGTTTGGTTTTGTCTGAGCTGTCTCTTTAGCTTGATGATTGATGGCTATCCTTCCATCTTCAATACAGGTGATATCTCACATGGTCAGCCCTGTCTGGTATCTCTCTGTGTATCCAAATTTCCTCTTTTTATAAAGACGTCAGTCATATTGGATTAGGGCACACTCTATAACCTCTCATAACTAACTGCCTCTTGGAGATTTCATCTCCTAATACAGTTAGATTCTGAGATGTTAGGACTTCAACATATGAATGGAGGGGTTGCAATTCAGTTGAGTAGCAACAAAGCCACTTTCTTGAGCCTTAGTTGATCTGCTGTAGCTTTGAAGTATGTTACACATGTGATATGATAACTTTTATTCATTATAGAGTGGAGACATCTCATCTAAGAAAGAAGCTAATACTTTATGAACTGAGAAGATACCATTAACATCTCAGTTCTTGTCTCCCACTGCCTTGCTGTGTGTTCTGATTTGTATATTAAATGCCTATCACATGCTCATGTATTGAATATCTGGTCCCCAGATGGTGGGATTATTTTGGGAGGTGTTAGAAATTTTGGAAAGTGGCTAGCTGTAAGAAGTATGTCACTGGAGATGGGTCTTTGAAGGATATATGTATATGTGTGTTTGTGTGTATATGTATACACACACATATTTCTTTCATGTTTCTGAGATGGTGATGATGAAGCTGATGACTGTGGTGAAGTCATGCTATGTTGTTCAGGCTGACCTTGAACTCACAACTCTCCTGCTTTATTCCCCCCATGTCACTAGAAATAGGGTGTGTATCAGTATGTCCATCTTGAATTTATTTATTTATTTATTTATTTATTTATTTATTTATTTATTTATTTATTTTGGTTTTTCGAGGCAGGGTTTCTCTGTGTAGCTTTGCGCCTTTCCTGGAACTCACTCTGTAGCCCAGGCTGGCCTCGAACTCATAGAGATCTACCTGGCTCTGCCTCCCAAGTGCTGGGATTAAAGGTGTGCGCCACCACTGCCCGGCTTATTTATTTATTTTATTTGATGGTTTTCTGAACAACAGAAAGGAACCTTCAAATATATAAAGTTTGGAAAGTCTTTGGGTGTCTCTGTTGGGGAATACAAATGCTAAAGGAGCTGAGAATTTTATTTTATTAGTTGAGAAACGACTCTAGTCTTGTCAGAACTCAAGCCAGGAACAAATAGGACAACATGTCACCTGAATTCTGGTGTCTGTATTTTTTTTCTTGCTGATATTGTCACCTTAAACCTTGTAGTGACAGAGTGAATCACAGCACAATCCCTTTATTATACAATGTGGATTTTGTTACCTTACATGCCATTTTTCTATTACTTTTTGGATTACTATCAGACTTTCAAAAAAGTATTTTATTGTTTTTTTACTGAAATTCTCTATATCGTCTTTTTGTCAGTCAAGTTTCCTTTAGAAACCCTCAGAATAATTTCCACATGCCTCTAGGGCATATGTTCTTGTATAATAGCATGACTAGGTGGTTATTGGCGCCCAGCCTAGCACAGTGAGGCATGCCGTTATTGCACAATTACACACATCCTGGTGTGTGTCTTATTACGTAATTGTTCTTCCTAGTCAATGATGTTGCTGAAAGACATTACGTAAGTCCCGTTCATGTCATGGGGAATCTAAAGGGCGGAAGTAAAACCGGGCCAAGCTCAGAGGCACTGAGAGCCATGGTATCTTAGATGATAAATGGGGCCTCTCTTGATAGGACATTAGGTCAGGCCACTCTCTGACTGAATTGACACATTTTGGCTTTCTTATACAACAGTATTTTCTATGTTTCCCCCTGCCAATGAGCAATGGTTGCAGCACCTGTAATGTGTCCATTTATGTTTACATTTCACACTTGTAATGAGGTGAATTGAGTAATGCAGTGGGTTATATTTCTAGGAGGGCTTGGAAAGCTTATTCTGTGTGTCTAGGAGCATGACACATTTTGAATGAGTAAAATGAAGAAACCTAGATGAAAGGGCAAGGCGATTTGCTGCTAACATTTAATGCAGTTCCCAAAGTCGGAGGCAGCAGAGGATGGTTATTAGGCACCAGGGGATTCCTTCTGCTCCTCTAATGGAGGCTTGGCTGGGTGTGCTCTTTTCTGTGGGAGATTGCTGAAACCTTTCCCAAGTTGTGAGGGAACTGTCAACTTTCTTGTGGAGGTTAGCCAGTGGAGGACACTATTATGGTTGAAATAGTATGCTTAGGTGTCAATTTGACAAGAGATATGATGGTTAATCATCATTGTCAACTTTAATGAATGGCTTACTAATGAGAAGGAACCAACCACTTTCTTCCTCATTTTCCAATTTCTCCTCAAATCCCCAAGGAGCTTCCTCTAGTGCTCAGTTAAGAGGCAGCTTCCTAGGAGGCCAAAATTTCTAGAATTTGGTTTGGAATGAGCAGGCCTCCTTCTGAGTGGCAAGTTGCTCTTGACACCAGGGCCATCTCTTGAGACCACAGCTGAATCACACCTTGCAATGAACCTTTAAGACATGTCCCAAAGTGATGGGGAAGGAAAGCAGATGTTAGAACTAGTGTGGACTCTGGTATTTTGTCGTGAAAATTTTAGTAATTTTGTTATGGAAACTTGGTGCCAGTGAGACAGCGAGCCCTAAGTTCTCTGAAGACAAGGACTGTGTCATCAATCTTTAAATCATATCAAAATTGGAACTTCATATATAGGAGGTGATTAACATGTGACATTGTTTGTGTTTGTGATAGTTTAGTGTGTCAGTTTGAGTAGGCCACAGTACTCAGGTATTCGGTCAAATATGCCTAGATGTTGCTGTAAAGGTTTTTATTTTTATTTTTATGTGTCTGAGAGTATTGTTTCAATAATAGGTAATGAGGTAAAAGCAGATGACTGATGTTTATTTGTTCTGTAAAATGGATGGACCTCATCCAGTCAGATGAAGGTGTTAAAAGAGTAATCTCCCCAAGGAGAAGGAATTCTGCTAACAACCTTTAGACCAGAACTGTGGTAATCACATCTTTCCCAGGTCTTCAGCCTGCTGGCTCACCCTGTGATTCAGAGTTACTAGTCTCTGAGTGTGTGAACCAATTCGGCATGGTTGGATAGAAGGATGGTTGGAAGGATGGATAGATGGATGGGTGGAAGTATGGATGGAAGTATGGATGGATAGGTGGATGGTTGGAAGGGTGGATGGATGGATGGATAGATGGATGGATGAATGGATGGATGGATGAAAGGATGGATGGAAGGATGGATGGATAGATGGATGGATGGATGAAAGGATGGATGGAAGGATGGATGGATGGATAGATGGATAGATGGATGGATGGATGGATGAATGGATTTAGTTTCTCTGCTTTACTTTGATCCCTTCCCCAATTCCTTTGCCAAGTCAAAACTGTGAATATTTGCCTTAAGAAAAACTCATTCTTTTCTTTAAAGAATGAAAACCTCATTGATAATGAGGAGGTAAGAGAAAAAGAGAGAGGGGGGATCATTTATGGGCAATAGAAGGGAAGAATTCAACCAACCTTCTCAAAATCCTTGGTTTTCCATTTTCTGTTAGCGTCCAATGTGGAGACGGTTGGCTTGATTTAAAGGCCTTTGTTGGCTTCCAAAGCCCCATCACCAGCAGCAGCAGCAGCTCGGCTGCCATGGGCCCGAGAGGCTGAAGACCACTTTTCAGCCTGATGTGCTTTCTAACAGCTGAGATATTAAAACACTGAAAAACGGGGTTTATAATGGAAATGCTGACAGACTATTAACTATAGCAGCACTGCTCTAATAAATGGAATGGCTTGTCATAATCTCTAGTTCATAAATATGCAAATACAAGGCAGGGGATCTGCTCCAAAGGATGTCTCTATAATTTTAACTGACCTTTACTGATACTGAACGAGCCTGTTGCTTCTGTTTTTGTACGTTGGATATAAAGTACAGGAAACCCAGCCGCCTGTCTGCCTAAAGTATATAAAGTTTGAGCTGCCAGCTGCTGAACTCTGGGCCCAGACTCCATTTCTCTTCACATTCACACTCTTTATTGACATTTTCATTTTTCCTCCCCAGGGAGTGGAAGCTGAGTGGGGGTGAAATCAAACATTGCCCCCCCCCCATTATTTCCACATGTCACAATGCCTGCCCAGCCAAAACTCATGGATTGCCTCAAGGACAAACAGGCCATCTATGCTGACTTATAAATTTGAGTTTTATCCAGTTCTCTGCTTTTGGACCTAATGTGCAGCAAATCCAGTGACTTCATATTTAATAACCTAGATGTCGTTTGTCCTGTGTCTTTCATCGCTGAGTGAAGAGTTGGATGGCTAGCAGTTTTTCAGATTTTTTTCCCTCTAATTATTTTAAGCTATTCAGCCCGGTATCCGAACTATTGATGCAGAGCCAAATCGCCAGCAGGGGAGAGATCTGTCCAATCCAGGAGCTAAATGAGTCACTGAGAGTCAATCTGTTTTTCCCTTGCTGCTGGGGTTTCTATGGGCCCTAGCTTCTCTCTGCCACAGTCCTGTGTAGCTGCAGGCTTGGCTTCTGATGCCTCCATTTCCCGCCTCAGCCCTGGTCTGTCACAGCTGTGGATGGGTTTTGACAGGCTGGCCTTGGAAGTCCAGGGCCTGGCTCATGCTGTAGTTGAAGCTTAACTTTGACAGAACATGAAGATGTCTTGGCCTTGTTGTATCGCTTCTCTGGGAATATACCATTTGTCTGGGAAGGAAGTGGAGACACCGGAAATGGGGCAGAAGGCCTGTTTGCTAGCTCCTGTAAAATAGTCTACTTTTTCAAAGTGCCCAAGCAGACTCCTCAGAAAGAGATCCACACACACACACACACACACACAAAAAAAAAACCCCAAAAAAACACAAAAACCCAAAACAACAACAACAACAACAACAAAAACCCACAAAAATAAAAAATACAGATAGGCTAGAAGAGATAGGTGGATATATTGGGAAGCATAAGAAAGTGTCAGGGAGGATGGTTGCCACTGTTAGATAACAAACAAACAAACAAACAAACAAACAAACAACCCCAAGAAACCTCAGTGCGTTAATGAACATACTTGTCTTTTTCCAGTGGAAGTATTTCTTTTCCAGTAACATTTACCCAAAACCCAACATCCTTGTATTGTTCCTAGTGGGGTCAGTAGTCAATTTCATAAAAATACAGCCAAGTGAGCGGTGCACCTAGGCTTACAAAAGCTGTCCTTTCACGGCGAATGATAGAATTAACAGGCACAGTGACTGCTGACACTTTGCCATCATTACTGGTATTTCCATGCCCTGGGCTTTGAGAACTATGGGCTCATGGGAGCCCCTCTCCCAGTTTTTTTTTTTTTTTTTTTTTTTTTTTTTTTTTTTTTTTTTTTTTTTAATAAACTCAGACATATCCATGAACAGAGTCCCTTGCAAATGGATATGGAGTTTGAGAAATCCTCCCTTCCCTCGTTCCCCTCCAAAAAATCCTAGCACAGTCAACCGAACTGCCTAGGTATGTTCAGGATTTAGAGAGCAAGCTCAGGGATCCTTGAGAAACAAGGATGGGGGCGGAGGGAGAGCGCGAGAAAGTCTTCACCTACTGTACTTTTCTAACGGAAGCATCTCTGGGGGAAAAGTACTCAACCAGGCTGGAGTGTCTCTGTATCACAGTGCGCCCTCAGAGGCAGGAGGAGTGCCTTGTTCCTGGTGGAGCCTGTTCTATTTCTGTGGCCCTGACAAACACCACCTCTCCACATAGTCACTCCAGGTTTCACTTTCTCTGCTCCAAGCTGTCATGGTGGCAAGAATCAGGTGTCTGAAGCAAAGGCAAATTCCTCACTGAAATCTAGTCTCTATTGGGGGAAACGGCACACTCCCCCATCCCCACCCCAAGTCAACCCAGCAGGTACCTGAAGTGCTAAGACATTGAGGCTGGGAGGAGGGTTCTTCTCCAGATTCTGGGGCTGCAAGAAGGTCTAGGGAGCATCCTAGGCCGAAGTAATTAACTAAAATGTGAAGGCCATCTCTCTCTTTTCACATTTTGCACCATAGATCGCTTAATAGGGTGCAGGCATACCACTCTCAGATCACTGTTAACACAAAGAGTCTTCAGCAGGAGGCAATAACATGTCCTTTATGTTACTCAGCTACTGTCTCCTTGAAAAGAAATTTACATGCAAACAGTGCCATTGTTTGAGAACGTATGCAAAGGCCACACAAAAAGGGGTATGATAGTGATTTAAGAAATTAAATCTTTATCACTCCCTCAGAGACTCCCAGAGAAACTTGGTCTTAGCTAGAGAATTTTATAACACCTCCTATGAAAAATAGGTGTGCAATATAGAGTTGTTCAGGGCCCCCTTCCCAAACATCCAGTTTCTGGAGATTCAAAGCCATCTATTATGGATGCCCTATGGAGTCGGGTGCATCTGAACTTAGTGCTGACGACAATCACCTATGACTAGGTAAAAAAATTGAAGATACCAGCCATACACAACTGTAAGCATTTTAAACAATGTAAAATGGTTCTCTCATGGGTATAGCTTTTAAGGGCCACATGGGGATTCATACTCCTCAATGCTGAATCAGCAAAAATGATGTTCTGAGAGTCTCAATCCACACAGAATGCCTCTGAGTGCCATGGCATAAGGAATCAGAAGGCTTCTGTCACCACTTGCTCACATGAAGACAGATGTCTGTGACGGTGTGTGTGTGTGTGTGTCCTCTATAGAGGGGCATTAAAGAGGTGAGTAAAGAATAAAGTGTCCATTGGAATGTTGTGACATTTACCTTTGAGTTTCATGTCTTAAAATTCCTTTCCATTTCCTACCTAGTGACTGTCTGGCTTCAGTCCCCTCTTTCTTTTCCTCTTAATTCAGTGTGGAGGATGATCAAAGTATAGTCCCTTCTACCCAAGAGGTTGCCATTTCTGCAGGCACAAGTGTGCTTAGTCTTCAAGCACCAGGCTTTGAACACAAGGAATTCCTTTGATGATCAGGCTAGGCTATCTACTCTGGAAGCAGATGCTTAGAGTTCTTGCTCTACCATTTACCAACTTTGACACTTTGGGCAAAGTCATTTTTACCTTCTTAAGCCCCAGTTTCCTTTCCTGTAAATCAATAGTAATCCTGTCTTACCAATTAAAGGACCTAAGCAAACAACTGTGTGCTGTCAGCATACATGCATGAGTACAGTACATATTTAACATAGATACCATTACTGTATGTCATATAACTGACCAAACACATAGAAAATGAAATCAAGGAGTACCAAGTACACAAAAATGAATCTTCTAGTGTTTTTGCATCATCTACAGATTCTGGCTTTGCAGCCTGCTTTGGAGAACTGCAGACACGCAATGTGCTTAGGACTGTGCCTGGAGCAGAGTAGCTCTCAGGACGTTCTGGGTGAGTATTTATGTTCTTGCCTAAGGAAAGTCTAGTTGGAGGGCCTCCAGTAACTGCTGCAAGGGTGAAGAGTTACTCCCATTTTGTCTTTGTTCTTACTAAGTGGCAGAGTGGCTGAGCAACAAGGCCGGGTCGAAGACTGCGTTATCTCGGTGCTCCGTTCTGGCCAGTGTTTTCTCCTGCCAAGAGATACTGTTCCTTCACTGTTCCTTTCCTCAGGCCTTTGTATCCAATAGGATTGGTGACTTCTTCCCTTCAGATAGGTGATGCACAAAGCAAAGTTGTGTCTCCTGGTGTGGGCCTGGGATGCCTTGCCTCCTTGAGGAATTAAAAAGCTATCATAAAAATGTGAGCACATGGAGTAGAGGACAGGACATGGTTCAAAACTGGTGAAAGGTGTCTCTTTTTCTTCTCCTCCTCCTCTTTCTGCTTCTTGTTCTTCTTGACGTAAAAACCATTAAAGATTCCTTAAAAAAATCAAGAGTAAGGAATGGAGAGAAGAATTTACATTCATCTTGATATAGATATAGATGGTATCTATATCAAGCTTACAGTAACTATTTTAATTCTGTTTGGAGCCCATTGGGTAACCATGCTTAAGCATTTCTTTTATGTTCAACCATTCTGGTTACCTTCCCTCTTCATGAAGCATAAAAACTGTAGAGAGTGATGACGTGTATCTGTGGGCGTATTTGTGTTAACAGGCATTTTGAGTCTTTATTTCTGTGCATAGAACAGACAACATTTCCTGGTCCTGTGGGACCAGTTACAGCAGATAGACTTGGAGCAAAGATGAGGTGATGCTCACTCCTGGCTAGGGATGTAACAGTGGTGATGAACCCTTCTGTTTCGTCTTCCCTCTGAGAGTGCACGGCCTCAAGGGCCTGTTTAGCCTCAGGGGGCGTGGCTTCAGTCCACCTGGTGTCAGTACTTGTGTGGTGCTTTGGCCTGAGTACCTGAGAACCATCTGAACAGAGTACTTCATTCGCTTGTGATAAGTATGTTTTAGAGCAAACAAATCAAACTCCTGTTTTGATAACTCACTGGAATTTTAGAGTTGATTTGTTACATTATCATAATTCATTCTAACTTGACAGTTGCAGGTTCAATTTTTTTTTTTCTAGAAGAAATGAGGATATGTAGAACTTTCTCCAAAGATGATATACTCTGAGAAATGGTGAGCAAAGTTTTGGGATTCAAAGCCCATAGGTGTCTAAAGTGAGAGTGGCTTAGTAAATGATGAAGGGTAAAGACTGAAATGCCTAGAATAGAAATATCTCTCCCGCTAATTTTGTGCTATCAGATATTGGAGTGAGTCAACAACAAGCCACGAGATTCAGCTAAAGAATTTGAAATGTGATGAGACTTTCCCTTTACTCAAGAACGAGGAAGGGCCATCATGTAGGCTTTCCAAAGTGACAAAGAGTGGCTTTTCAATTTGAGATTGTTTATTAAAGGAAAGATGATCACTTAACTTCCGAGAAAGACATCCAGAAAAGAGAACCTCAAATAGAAGCAAAGAGAACTTGTTGCCACAAGAAGGTCTCAAGAGAAACATAACAATCCACACAAAAGCTTGAAATAAAATATTAACCAATTATCCCCATTTGACCATTGCAGATTGTGTTAGACACACGTACTAAGTGCCAGGCTAGACCAGAAGCTTATAGACTTACTATGTGTCAATTAACATTTAAAAAATGTATTTTAAAAATTGTCTCAAAAGGCCCCTGGTACAGAATTCTTCTTCATGGAACTAATGTACCTTTCCCCAGTGATCTTCTTGAGCTGCTAACTAAAAGATCTCATGGAAAAAACTCTTACAAGTAGCATGCATATAATAAATAGTCCATGTTTGAAGGAGAGTGACATTTCTGAACTCCTCAACAGCCTGGAAGTGAGGGCGGCATGGCGGATCGAAGGCTGACTTGTTGATCTGTGAGGCTCTGGGAGATGCACTTTTAAGGCAGCTTTCTCCCTAATCTTAAACACTTGACCTTTGAGTCTGATAGTCTTCAGTATTATTAGATTAGATGATTAGTTATTAAATATACTGTCCCCAGTAAATAGGTAATTGTATAATGCTATGGCCCTCTGCTTTTCCAGGCCATATTCCCGTGACATTTAGAGTCTGAGCACTGAATCCTTTTCTAGCAGGAATGTTTAACCCTTTTTGTGGGTGGCAAGAATGATCTCATATTCAAACGCCTGAATATATGGCTGTCTCTAACTCTGAGTACCACGTGGTTTTGAGAGCTATAGAAGTGGGTCATCATGAGATTTTGCTGCACTTTGCCTGCAGAACAAAAGTAAATAATACATAAACCAGTTGTTTTCCCCGTAACGAGGCAGCACAATGGGGATAATGTAGAGCCCCAGTAGGATTGGCTGGGTGCTTGAGACAAGCATGCAATGCTGTTTTGTAACCCCCAAAACACAGGTGTGGAGCTCTCAATATCTCTACAATTTCTTGCCAGTTTTTTCCTGGCAAAAAGGGGTGGGAGTGGAGAACGGAGGGAGATTAAGCCCTTGAGACAGGACCCAACATGGTTTTGACTTCTTCCTGTGTGCCAAGCACTGTGCTAGGCAATTTACATTCACAAGCTCATCAACTCTTCGGAAAGGGAATAAAGTCTGTTAGTTAGTCCCCATCTTTCAGTTAAGGAATTCAAGGCTCAGTAAAAGTAACCTTGCCCAAGACCAAGCTGGCTAGGTAGTTGGATGGGGATTTAAATTTGAACCTACTGACTTCAAGGTTCTTGCTTTTTCCCATGTCTCACAGTTTTTTTGTTTTTAATTTTTTATTAAATGCCTACTATGTGTATAGATGTGCTATTCATGTTGATAAGAAGGACTGGGCAAATGGTCAGGAAAATCTAGGTATTAATCAGGATGTATGTATTTATGTACACATGTATGTATGTATTTATTATTGAGATAGAGTCTCATGCATCCAAGTCTTCCCTTGAACTTGCCGCGTAGCTATGGAGGATCTTGGTCTTCTGACCTTCCTGCCTCTAGCTCCTCAGTGCTGGGATTGCAGTTGTGGGCCACCATTGTCTAGCTATCTGATGTTTTTTCTAACCGAGTTAGAAAATTACTGTGTTCCCAGTAGTGTGAAGAGTGCCAAAGCAGTAATGAGACACAATGATTCCTCTCTCCAACCAGAAGTTGCTGTCCACTTACAAAGGCAAAGCAATACAATACCTACAAATCAAACAGCTCCTAAGTTGGTTGCTATGAGATGTGAGACCCAAATCTCTAAGAGCTGTGGGTGGATAGATCTGGAGATGATTACTGAAATCCAAGCAAAGGATTGGGTTAGAAAGGGCATTTAAGGAATGGGAAAGATGGTGTTGAGACTCACTGTTGGAAGCATAGGGGAGACTAGACTTGCTGGGGATGAGATGAGCTCCTTATTCCTCCCCATTCCTGCTTAGGATTGGTGCTCTGTACTCTTGCCTCACTGTCTTGGCTGCAATGAACACTGAGCTAATCAACATACATGCCCCTTCCCTTCAGGGGGCTTCTTGAGAGCGAACCTTATTTATTTCTTTATGCCAAATGGTAAAGCAGATGGTGGCTATAAGGTGCTGGATAGAGGCTTGTGTAATGCTGGGGTCACAGACAGATGCCTGAAGGTCAAATGGAGATGAGTAGACACAATGAATGCTAGATAGGTATAAGGATGCTGATCCAAATAGGATAGCTAAGCATTCTTAAATCAATTTATTTGGTGTGTGTGTGTGTGTGTGTGATTTCAGGGAGTGTGTGCTAATGTGTAACAGAATGTATATGGAGATCAGTGAACAACTTGCATGAGTCAGTTCTCTCTTTTCTACCATAGGTTCTTGGGAATTGAACGCAGGTTGTCAGGTTTGACAGCGAGTGCCTTTACTCACTGATCCATATTGCCAGTCCTGATTAAACATTCTTGATTGAGCTTGTAGACAAGATACAAATAGTATTTAGGAATGGATCAGGATGGTGGAAGACCAGGAAAGTTGAGGAGATGCAGCGTGTTCCAGGGAGGAGTGATGAATGAGGGTCAGAGAGCGGGGAGCGACAATAAACTGTCCGTGGAAGTGTGAGGACAGTGGGAGGAGATGGGGGGACCATAGGAAAGGGTGCTGCATGCAGGCAGTGGTTTAGGGAACAGTCAGCTTACTTTGGGCAAGGTGAAGAGTGTCTGCATGAGCTTAAATTATTATGGGTTGAGGGTGTGTTGCCCAGTGATAGAGCTCTTCCCTAACAATCATGAGGCCCAGAGTATGCTTCCCAGCACAACAATAATCAATCAATCAATCAATCATTGAATGTTGTTCAATGTTAAGTGGCAGCAAGACCATTTGGTGGGATTTTGAGTATTTGAAAAGGGGTTGGAAGAAGGATGGGCTAATGGGACAGATTCAGGCTCTTATCTGTTGGAAGTCAGAGTCTATCTAGATGTATGTGTGTGTGTGTGTGTGTGTGTGTGTGTGTGTATGTGTGTGTGTGTGTCTGTCTGTGTATGTGAACAATTACCTCATAAACTCTTGGAGTTTATAGTTTCTGCCTGAAAGCCACAGGGAAAGTTTGAGACATAAAATGATCCACTTGATTTAATTTACCATGAGATTTCCCAAGGTCTTGGTGTGTGATTTCAATCTCCAATTAATCAAATTAAATTAGATTTCAAAATGTCTTGACTTATGGTGAATGATTCCCAAAGATTTCAACCTCCATTGAATTGACTTCTTCATACACACACACACACACACACACACACACACACACACACACTCCTAGCTATTCTGAGTAGCTTTTCATTATCTGGGGATTCTCACACTCAGCACGTAGCCCAAACAGTGCGAGGAGTGCTTCTCACAGCATACCCATGCACCCAAGGACAGGAGCACAGTCCACTAAGTCGTAAGTCAAACCCAGACCATGACTCAGAACTCCAGACCCCGTTCTTTTCTCCTGGCCAGGGAAGTATTCCTGCTTTGAGCAGGAATAAACCCACACATACACATCCCCTCCCTTTTCACTCTGAACAACTTGGTGGCCAGAGACAATTGTAGAGAACACACTTGCAGATTTTTTTCTTTACATTAAATTTCCAAAAATAAAGGCACAAACTTTCCCTGGTACATCTATTTGTCAGGATAGCTACAGGGGCACAGAAATCAGTATGATCCTGGGGTAGAGAGTATTCAGGCCTTGATCTTGCCCATTTTCATAAACATCATGGTGTGAGTGTAGTTAGCTCAGAATCCTATGGTGTTCACTTGGCATATTTACACAGCTCAGATTCACACTGGTGCTTCAGGATGGTTTAAGGTTTGGGGAACAGGTTCCCCTACTGACAAATAGCATAATTAGGCATAATGTCTTAAGTGAACATATTAGCTTGGTCTTTAACAGTGTGCAAACCTTGGCTTCCGCAATAACAACCTAATCTTGTTGGGGAGCCATCTCAGGCTTCACTTGCACACAGTCAATGCGTGTCCACCCAAAGATAATGCTCAGAATGGTTTTATTTATACCCTCCTTGTTAGTCATGCAGTCTGTGTGCAAACAAAACAACGTTATTCTTATCTCTGTGGAAAGTTTAATTCATTAGCAATTAAAAGCTGATCCAGAAAAGGGCCAGGCATCAGAAGGAGGCCTTTCCTCAAACAGCACAGACCCTCTGAGCCATTGGAGGGGGCAGCTCTCCCAGATAACTGTGTCCCCAAGTTTGCTGGATGGCTGCACAGCCTTGTTTTTGAATAAATAGTTTACTCATGTAAGGATTAGCCTGCTGGAATTAAATGAGATAAAACAACCAAGGAGCTCTGCGAAGTACCCTGTCGAAACTTGCTGTCTGTCCTCAGGCCCTTGCCAGAGCCCATTCCGCCTCCTGTTCCCTGTCCCCTCCCCTGTCTGGCTTGTCTGGGGGAGGAAGGAGGTCGCCTCTGGGCCAGGCCGCTGCTATGGCCAAGTGTTCTTAGTAGGAGAATGGCTCAACCAAGCAGCTGACAGAGGGAATTCTGTTTGGAACAGGGATGGGTCTGACCACTTTCCTGGTCATCTTAGGGTCAGGGAACTTCAGAATAGTGAACCTGTACTGTTCTGCCAAAAATATGCTCTTTGCAAGATGTTTATGATGGGGAGGGAGGAGTGGGGCCTGGGGGTGGGTCAGGGCTGTGTGGGGAGGTGGTACATAAGAGCTTTCTGTACTTTCTGCTCAGAAGTCTTGCAAATCCACAGGAGCATAAAAAATAATAGTGTACGATTTAAGATGAAAACAGACAAAAGATGCGGAGCTCACCCATGGCTCTCACATGGGGCTCACCGGACTCTCCACTGTGAGGAGTGAAGTTTCTTTATTTCCTTTTCTTCTTTGTACTGGGGGGTGAACTTAGGGTCCTGTGCCTGCTAGGCAGGCACTCCCCGACGGAGCTGTATACCCGACTTGAAAAGGCTGGCAGAGGAATTGCTAAGCCTTGGAAACCTTTACCAGGCAGGGGAACTAGAGACAAAAAGTCTGTTTCTCTGTATTTTGGTATCCACTCCTGGAAGAGAGTAAGGGGTCTCGTCACCCAACTGAGGGCTTCCTAGGTTTAGGCCCACTTGAGTTTTACCTGAGAATTTAGCAGCCAACACACCCTGTTGTTTGTTTAGCATTGTGTGGTTCACTTACTGCTGAAATATTTTCCTTTCATGGCTCAGTTTTATATAGACCAGCCTCAGTGTATTGAAAATAATCAGCAGCTTTGGAAACAAATGGGATCTAACATGAGTATGGTTCATACAGCAAGAATACATTTTAGGGCTAAAAGGGACTAGCTATAGATAAACCCTGACTAATTGAGATGTTCTTTGGTGAAAACTTTACTTACTGCTCTGGAGGCAGGAAAGAGTTAAATCATAAAGCCCCAGCAAGGCAGGTAGGGAACTTTTAATCCCAGCTGCTGCCCCTGGGGGTGGGAGGAAGAGATATTTGATAGTCCAGAGCAGAAAGTAAATATAGAGTAAATTACTTCCATGTAATTGGGGAGATTATTTCAAGTAGATTGCAACTTGGAAATGGATCACTTCTTTTCAAAACGCAGGGTGACTTGTAAATTTCCCATCTTGGCTCCAAGGTGGCACAGAGGAAAGGGGCAGTTGCTGGCTTTGAAGACTGGTTCCAGCTGATACAAAGTCAGAGCTAAACCTGCTAATACTGGCATTCCTCAGGCCTGTGCAGTAGCTGTTGGGGAAAAATGCAGAGAGATGAGAAATGGTGTCTACAGAAAGAATACCACCTTAAATATCTGAACTCTGAGCCCTGGTAGATAGAAAACAGAGAACGCTGCAATTAATGTAATTGCCCTCCTTCAAGGAAATAGCCAATTTGATTGGAAATGGAGTGGAAAAGCCTGAGAGGGAATCTGTGTCAGACACCTAAAAGAGTTGTTATATATTTTAAAAAGTATATATATATAAAATGAAAGAAGTTTCCCACAAATTTCTATTTGGCTCTGGTTCTCTCTCTCAAAGCCAGCATGCCCCTGCCTGTGTCTGTGTGGCTGTCTTTCTAACACTACCTCCTCTTCTTAAGGAGGTACCAAGACCAGGGAAGCTTGATGAGGTTCACGGCCATTCTCATCTCTCAACTCTGGGCAAGTTGCTTTGAGCTACTCAGCCTGTATTTTCCTTTTTGTGAACTGGAGATGATGAGGTGTCTGCCTCTCAGGCAAAAGATTTCAAAAGCTCAGTGAGAAAATGCCTGCAAAGCACTCGACACTTAGTTCTTCTTATGATTAGCATGAAAAGCACACAAAATAAATTATTTCTCACATGGGGTGATGTTTAGCCTGCCTACTGTTCTGGTTTTTTTTTTTTTTTTTTTAAAGTTAATTCTGTGTAGCATCTGGAATGGAACAGTACATTCCAGATATGGCCTGATAGTGCACAGTAGACTGTTCTGCCCTTCATTCTAGGCTTTATACTTTAATTAATGCGATCCAAGATTAGAGTGTTCTGCTTACGGTATTTGAGATTGACTGGCATGACTAAATGGTCCGGTACCAGCCCTGCACTCTCACACTTGATACTTCGGTATTTCACTTTAGACTTCAAAGCTGGATCTAAAATCTTATGATCTTAAATCTTAAAATCACATTATATGTGATCTTTCTACAGTTAGTTCCCTTTTTTGTGCATATAGCCCATGTGCCTATTCATTCATTAATTCATTCATTCATTATAAAAACTTTCAAATATATGTTTATCATGAACCAACACAGTGCCTGTTATTTGCCATGATTTGTGAGTTACTCAGGGTTCATGAAGATATACACTATCTCTTTATATTCATGACTCCAGG
Organism: Peromyscus maniculatus bairdii; assembly: GCF_049852395.1. NCBI lineage: Eukaryota > Metazoa > Chordata > Mammalia > Rodentia > Cricetidae > Peromyscus > Peromyscus maniculatus. The sequence continues at coordinate 123,852,625 of NC_134857.1, read as the reverse complement.
GTTTGGTACAAGACTTGGAGGAAAAAAATGAATTCTTTAAATGTTTAGTGGATCAATAGGTATGTTCCTGAAAGTACCTTATAGACAGCAAGACTCTGTCTAAATCAAATGCTTTCTCTCTCTCTCTCTCTCTCTCTCTCTCTCTCTCTCTCTCTCTCTCTCTCTCTCTCTCTCTCTCTCTCTGTCTCTCTCTCTCTGTGTGTGTGTGTGTGTGTGTGTGTGTGTGTAGGAGGGTGATTGTTTATGAGATAAGATCCCATATAGCCCTGACTAATCTCAAGCTTGTTCTATAGGCAACAATGGCCTTGGACTCTTGGTTTTCTTGCCTCCACCTACTGATGCTGAGACTATGGGCATGAGTCACCACTATTTTCTTAATGTCACCTATTATGATGGTTAGTTTTAAATGTCAACTTGCCACAACTTAGTATCACCTGAAAATTGAGTCTCATCTGAGTAATTGTTTTTTCTAAGTTGGTCTGTGGACACATCTATGGCAGATTGTTTTATTAATGGATGGAGGAATACCACCATTAAGATTGGTACCATTCCCTGCGCAGGGCGTCCTTAAGTGTATAAGAGAGGAGAACGTGAGGTGGGAGCAGAGGCTGGCAACCTGGGCACATTCATTTTCTCTCTTCTTTTTTTTTTTCATTGTCAACTTGATACACAATTGTATCTTTTTATTGTTATTTTAATTTTATAATTGAATTTAATTTTACACATTCATTTTCTCTCTTCTTGATTGTGGATGTGAAGGGAGTAGCTGCTTGAGTTGCCGGTCCTCATTTTCCCTCAATGATGGGTTATAATTTCAAACTGTAAGCCATATAAACGTTTTTCCTCTTCTAAGTCGCTTTTGGTTAGGGTGTTTTATCGCAGCAGTAGAGAAGAAACACACACACACACACACACACACACACACACACACACACTAACACACACTCACACATGCACACCACTTTGTCCTTGAATAGTATCTACTTTTCTCCCCCCAAGGATATTGGGCTACTTAAAAAAGATTAAACAAAACATGCTTGCCCAATTTTACTCAACAGTTGTTTCAATGGCTCTTGTTTTGGTTGGCTCTTCTTTTTATCTGGTTAATATGATGTTCTTGCTTGTACCAGGCCTTGCTATTTCCCCCATCCTCCATCCCATCCTCCATCCGCCACAGTCTTGACTTAGAGTTCACAACTCTTTGACTGGCAACTCTTTTGGGGGGGGCAGTTCATATTTTGAGACAGGATTTCTGTATGTAACCACCCTGGCTGTTCTGGACTCACTTTGTAGACCAGGCTGGCCTTGAACTCATAGAGATCCGCCTGTCTCTGCCTCCTGAGTGCTGGGATTAAAGGCATGTACCACCACTGCCACCACTGCCTGCCTGGCAACTGTCATCTCTTAAGGATGAGTTTTAAGAAATCAGTTTTGTTGAAGGTTCTTGGACCAGAAGTCAGTTTTTCAATGAAGAAGTGAAAAGCCTTAATAATGACACATAAGGAATCTCGCCTATTTACACCCATTTGGCTATGCTGTGTTGATTCCTACAGAATATCATGAAAGAGAGCGCTTTGTATTCTCTAGACTATAAGTAAAGACAGAAATAATCATGATAAGTGTGCCGTAGAGTATCCCATGACATTAGCTGTCCTCATAGAGCCAAGTGTTTCCCTCCATTCAGGTGGGTCTGGTAGCCAGGGGAGGACTCTGAACTTCATGTGGCTGTGCCCATGTGATTGGACATGTATGGAGTTACAACAGGGAAATCTAGCTCGTCAACATAGGTGACAATGATCTGAAAAACACTGGTCTTGCTGCACATTATAAGAGGAATCTAGCAGAGTGTCAGAAATCAAAACTCCACAGACCCTTGGGGATTTCTTGGTTCTTCCTTAGGCCTTCAAGGGCCTTGAAGAGCCTTCCAGGATTCGGTTCTTGACTTTTCAGGTGTTTTTCTGTGTGTGGTTGAAGTGGTGGTGAGTTGGCTGAGGTGAATGAGGATTTGAACGCTCTTCATTTCACCTCAGCTGAGTGTGTCAGGGTCTGTGACAAACTCAGATAGTTCTACACAGTCCAGGTCGCACCGCACTCAGAAGGACTTGGCAAGGTTCCGGCAGGTAGCCCTTATCCGTATGAGCATGAAATGTCTTTGAAGGAGGGGTTTAGGGAAATAGTCAGAAACATTATGGGCCCTGTCTTAAAGCTAATTTGCCAAATGAGTTCTAAGTTTGTTCCAAGCTTGAATGCTTATTTTGACATATTTTGTAATGAAGAAGGTGGATTTTCTAGAGTGGGACACTAAGACGCTCCCACATTACCCCTGGGTACTATCCATTGACCCCCCAGTTTGGCCAATACTGCTAAACCCCTACAGTGTTGCAAGAGGTGTGGGATGCTCGTGAGGGTTAAAATTCATCCTTCAGTGAACCATGCTTCAAAACATTATCCTGTACTCAATCTTTGTGGTGCAGGGGAGAGCTTCGAGGGAGACTCTTTTTAATATCATTTTGGTTGGAACTAATGCGTAGTAGAATCTAGAACTACTTTTTATTGAAAGAGTGCCAAGGCCACTTACATTTTCCATGTATAGAATTTCTTCATATACTATATCTTTTATCTCCTTATAGTTCTTTGAGATATGAATCCCTTTCCTAGATTAGTTTTCCTATAGTAACTAAGAAGTCTGGATCTTTCTGCATGACTAGGATTGAAAAAGTGTCTCTCAAAGCCTTTCATGTTCCATTTGACTAGGAAATTACAGCACACACTATTAGCAATTGCCCTGAGCAAGATGATAAACAACAAAAACAATATGAACCCTACATATGAGAATGGTGTTCTCCAATTCACAGATAAATGAATTAAATTGCATGGCTATGTTCATAGCATACTTAGATTATACTATCTCATCGACTTTTGTAACTTGCTCTAAGGACAGGTAGTACTATCCCTATTTAAGAGATGGAGAAATTGAGACTCAGAACACAACGATTTACCTTCATTCAGTTAGCACAGAAGAATCAGATGTGGTATTAGGTCTTCCAGCTTCTATTAACACAGATGTAATCAGATGGCTTCTTGTGCCATTTTCAAGTACATTCTGGGTCTATCAGGCTCAGAGCAGATTTGTTGATGTCAGATCATTTGGGTTTTAACCTCTGATTCCTTTGAGAAGTCTCCATTTAAATCGATGACCATCCACTGGCTGAGGAATGATTTCCTGGGAGGGAAATTTCTGAGTTGGTCCAGCTCCACTGTCACCTGGCAGCTTTGCATTTTGATGTGCTAATGTGCATGTTTGGGCCTTGTTTGCTGTAGGCATGCTTTAAGGAGGGTGTGGTGGTCGGAATGAGCAATGGCCCCCACAGGCTCTGCTATTTAAAGCCTTGGTCCCCAGTTGGTGGTGGTGTTGGGGATGACTGGGAGTTCCAGCCTTGCTAGAGGAAGTATGTCACTAGAGGCAGGCCTTGAGAGTTTATAGCCCTACTCCATTTCAAGTTCTCTCTCTCTCTCTGCTTCATGCTTGTGTTTATAGACGTGATCCCTCAGCCTCCTGCTCCCGCTACAACATCTGCTGCTGTGCCTCCCTCCCATGATGGACTCTTATCCCTCTAACTAATACAGGTAGTATGACTCTGAGACTTAAAGATATTTTAAGAATATCAGGTTATACTAAATTTATAGATACATTATAGGCATATCATCAGAGTTTCTATTTCTTTATTCTGAACATTTTGATTTGACCTTGGTGGCCATGGTTCTTTCTTATCATAAGTTTGAGCGGGACTTGGTGATGCAGGTCTATAAGCAACCCAGGAGGTTGAGACAGGAAGATTGCAAGTTCAAGTCCTGCTGGGATACAGAATTAGTTCAGAGCCATCTTGGACCCATTAATGACATGGCTGGGAAGTTGGCTCAATAGTAGAGAGCTTGCTTAGTCTAGGTGAGACTGAAGGTTCAATCCTTAGCACGACAAAAAACGAGCAAAATCATCACCTTCATGAAGGGACAAGGACCTTTGAGGCTCGTGTTACAGGTGCAACTGGGGTCCATCCAGCCTCTGCTTCCATGATGCTCTTTAAAGACATAACAAGTTAAAATGAAATTATTAGGGCGAGCCTTAATCCTACAGGACAGGCATCTTTAAAAGAGGTACAAGAAATACATGAACAGAGGATACTGGGTGAAAGCCGCCGTCTGTACGACAGACAACAAGAGATTAGAAGATGCTCACTCTGTCAGCATCTTGGATAGATGGGTGGGCGTGCAAACTGTGAGAACAGGGCTTTCTGGTGTTAGGCCTCCCAGTCTACAACCCTTGGTGTACAGGCCCTGGTAACCAATCCAGCAAATGTGTGTGTGAAGTGAAGGGTGTGTGTGGTCATCCAGCCAGTTTCCCAGGGCAAGAGGTGAGAAGGGGCGTAGACTAGGCCCCTTTCACAGAACGAGTATGCTAACAAAGGTCTATCGACACCACAGAGAGGGCAGAGGAGCTGAGGGAGAGAAGACACGGAAGAAAGACACTGTCACCTCCTTAGTTGAATTTTGTCATTCCTTTGGTTGAAGTTGTCCTTGTCATTTAAAGTCTCTCTCCTTATGGGCCCCCATGAATCAAATTAAGAAGATGTGGGCTTCCAGGCTGAGGACCGTCCACCACAACTTTCGAGCTAGAGTTACAGGTGTAATAGTCCCTGACCTCCCTCATTAGGACAAAATCCCTGACGACAGCAACAAGGAAAGGAGGGTTTATTTTGGCTCTCCCTCTGAGTGTCAAGTCCATCATGGTGGGGAAGGCTGGATGGCAGAAACTTGAGGTGGCCAGCCATGCTGCACCGTCACTTAGGAAGCGAGGGAGATGCGTGCTGGTCCCAGCTACCTTCAGCTGCTTGTCTTCTCTCAGCGGTGGCCTCCTTTGACCGATATTATGGCTCCTTTTCTGGATTTCAGAACATCAGTCTGAAGGGAGCTGTCAAGGCTGACCACTGTTAATCTTGTTGGCCATCACATTACTCTGTGTGACAGAGGAGCACACCCCTGTTATAGTAAATGTTCTATATGCTGAGGATTAAAAGTTATTTCTACATAATAAAGAACGGCCACTCACTGAGAGTATTCTCTTCCTTGAAAACTTACCACATTGAATTTGATTGGAACCATTATTTCAAATTAGTCTTCTCCATCGTCCCTTCTGCTTGTGTAGGTCTAAGTATGAGTGACTAAAAGAGGCCACATTGCAGAGAAAGTATTCTGGCTAAAATAAATCAAGACTTCCTAGAGGAACTAATTTCTTTATATAAACAATAAATTCTGGGGCTGGAGAGATGGCTTCGTGGTTATGAAGGACACACTGGCCTTGCAAAGGACCCAAATTCTTTCCTCAGCTCTTATGTCTAGCTAGTTACACCTGTGGCTCTAGCCCCAGAGAATGACACCCTCTTATAGCTTCTGCAGGTGCAACACTCAGGTATGCATATACGCATGTGGACACACATACACACACACACACACACACACACACACACACAATTAGAAACAAAACCAAGTCTTTTTCTTTACTTTTGGAGGTGTGTGTTTGTGGTGTGGTGTGTGTGTATGTTGTATATGTGTATGGTGTGTGTATGTGTATGCTTGATGTGTGTGTGTGTGTGTGTGTGTGTGTGTGTGTGTGGTGTAGGGTGTGTTTGTGTGTAGTGGTGTGTGTGTGGTGTATGGTGTGTTTGTATGTAGTGTGGTGTGGTGTGTGTGTGTGTGTGTGTGTGTGTGTGTGTGTGTTGTACTACTGCTCCTTTCTTTATGGAGAGGTGAAAAGGCAGTTGGTCTTGAGAATAACCACGATAGCTGAATATTGTTAATTGAGTTTCTATTAAATATTCTATGTTCTGAGTTTGTGGGTAAAACTACTATACACTGTGGCTAAAATGCCACAGTAGTCAGGTAGGTACTATAGGGTGGGCAGGATTTTCAAGGTAGGATGAGGGACAATGACCTGTCCTGATATCCACCAAGTCTACCCATAGGTACTGAACTTGACTCGCTTGTCTGTTCTAGGGACACTGGGAATGTACTTACCAGCCCAAATGGCATTTTTAACCCGATGCCATGGTGTCAGACATTCCATCTGTAATGATTCACTCTTTTGGCTTTCTTTCTTTCTCTTAAAATGGAAATTCTCTGGGTTTGTGCAAAATGCAAAACCAATTAATGAAGCTCAATACGGTACATGAAGGTACTTGTTCTGTGATGGTGAAAGGGGAACTTTGCAAGTTCCGGGGAGGGAACGAAGGAGAGAGCTGCTGAGGGGTGAATGGAGGAGTGTGGACATCAAGGGAGGGATTGGAGACACATTTCCCTCCTGGAAAGGGTTGATGGGGACTGCCGCAGCCTGCTCAGCAGTGTTTAAAATCAAAACAGTATACATTGGAGACTGGCTTTGCTGCCTCAGTAGCTGAACTAGGTAAGATGTGAACAGCAGGGGTCAGGACAGGTGACGAGCACTGCAGCCAACACTGTGAAGGGTGGATTGTGACACTTGTTTGGGCACAGAGGTCAGATCGTGAACGGCTGACTTGCTCCTGCTCCTTCCCCAACTCAAATGTGAGGGACTTTTTTTTATGATTCCCTAATTAAAATTTTTGTTTTGTTCTTTAATTCTAAATATTTATTTGTTTATTTCTTGTGTCTGAGTACATGCCCACTGTGCACACGTGGAGGTCAGAGGACTTACGTGGTTCCTGGGGATCCAGTCTAAGTTCTCAAGCTGGGTAGCAATTGCCTTTACCTGCTCATTCATCTCTCTGGTCCTAGTTCCTGATTTCCAGGCTAACTCAGAGAGTTTGAGTCATGAAGCATCAACAGATCATTTTGTCCTCACCTCTCCCTTCTTTTTCATACATAGACAAAGCCTTTTATGGCAAAGACCACTGGAGGGGCCTGTGTGTCTCTTCCTGGTTTAAGTCACTGGCCTCTCATTTTTTCTGGGCCAGCATTTCAGCGCACAAATCTGGCAGGAAAATGATCCTAGTGACCCGACTTGGGGGAAGACAGGAGCCTCTGGCAAGTTCCAAGGCTGCAGGCTGCTCTCCGTGTAAGCAGGCCTCTTTGCTTTTGGCCTGGGAAAGCGTTGTCAGCCTAAGCTCGAACGCTCAGTGAAGTTAAATGCTCAAGGGAGTCTAACCACTTGGGCAGACTCACCTTTAGAAGAGGACCCTTATTATAAATAAGCTCTGCGAGTGAGCTGGTTTGGGAGGAAGAGGCAGAGCTGTGGGCCATGCTTGCTCTTCTTCCTCAGGCTGCCATTGAGTACGCACAGAATTACCCAAATGGGCTGGTTATTGGTTCTCCAAATGACGTTGGTGTCAGCACCTGACTTGACTGAGTGGGAACGTTCTTTCTGACGGCCTCTGCATCTTGGCTTTCATGTCACTGCACGTACAGTCAGCCCACAAATTTCTGTTATCTAATCAGGTGCATCGGTCCGTGTTGGAGAGAGAGTAGAGGAACGCCCCTCTGACTCAGATTTTGCACAAACAAAACTAAGCCTTGTTAGCAAAGAGAGGCAGAGCACCCATGGCTGCTCTGATCAGATCTGCAGGGTGGCGCACAGGGAGGCGAGGAGTTTTTACAGCAAGATAAGCAATGGGAAGCCCTGGCTTGGTATGCTAAATAAAATTAAAATGTCAATATTTACACATGACCTTCAAGACTCTTACACGCTCCTTTCTTAGTGTTCAGGGCAGACTGCATTTTCTTTAGTTTGTTACCAACAGCTTGGAAATTCATTGTGAGGACATAACCCAAATGTTGTCCAAATGTTCCTTCCAAATGGCCATCCCCAAGTGTCATTTTAAAGGCATGTGACCTTTCTGTGCTGATGGGGGCTATTGCCCTGCCTGCAGGGGGTATTACCTGAAGACTCTGTCCACTGATTATGAAGACAATATCACCTGCTTTCATTTCTTGATTAAAAGAGACTTTTGAAGACAGGGTTTCGTGTTATCCTGGATGGCCTCAGACTTAATCGGTGGCCATGTAGCTGGAGGTTGACCTTGAACTTCTGACCCTCCGGCCTCCAGTTACCTGGGCTGGGATTTTAGGCAGGTCTCATGTTTAGTTTCATGCTGCTGAGGATCAAGCCTAGGGCTCTGAGCATGTGTAGGCACTCTACCCACCGGGCATCCCCCGGCCCCATGCCAGCCCTTTTGTACAGGCATCTTGAAACCTTGCTATTGTGCCTTGCACATTCAACCTCTGCTTGTGTGCTGACACAAACAAATAAATGCGATCATAACGGTTGAAATGTAGTTAGAAACACAATTGAGAACATCTGTATTGTAAGCAGAAATAAATTAGAAATACTGAAGTGTTTTGTAGCTGTGAAAAGGAAGGAATAAAAAAATAACCCACAGTACCTGGATTAAGCGGTGATAAATAATGTATAAAGGAAAAATCTCATTACCCCCTGTGTAAACTCCCCCCCCCCCATGAAATATATTTTATGAATGTAGTAACGCTGTAATAACCAAAGCATTTGTTTTTTCCCCCACAAACTTTCCATTTCACAGCTGTGAGATTGTTTGGATTTACAAGTGTGGCTGGAAACATCCCCGAGGTTCCTGGTGTTTGGTCTCTTCCTTATGACCTTCAACTCCAGGAGTCTGTGCAGTACCACGCTGCACTATTTATCACCTGCTTTGCACAGGTGAAAGTTTCCCCAAATGAAGCCCCGGAAGCCCAGACAGAGCTGCAGCACAAATCCTGCCAGCCTAGAGGAGAAGAACTCAGGGCTCTTCCATAGCGTGTTGCACCTGCGCATGTCTACCACACCTGGGCACCTCCAGCGTGCAGGCTGACGGCAATGAAACCCAGTGCATTTCTGATGTCACCACATGCAAGGTGACAGCTGTCAGACAAGTGCACTTTGTTCAGCTGATGTACAGGATCAATAGGGGGATGGCCAGAAGTGGTCCCTGGGGCACATTACTCATCAGAGCCAGGAGATAAAGGTTCTCTGCCTGCCTGCCCCATTCCTGCGGCCTGCTGGCCCCGCTCAGTTTTCCTGGCTCACTTTGTCTTCTGTAAGCCCGTGGAGTGACTCTGGGATGCCACGGGACCCAGCAGCATCTGAAGGGTGAACAGTGGTGTCGATAACAAAAACCGGTTCTCCTGGGTGAGACAGGGTGAACGCTAGATCTTTAAGATATCCAAGGGTGAGAAGCGGCGCAGCAAGCTGGCTCAGAGACATTTTTTACATAATAGGAGCCATCCTATGCCTACATGGCTCCTATCTCAAAAACTTAACGATTCCTTCTGAACTTTAATCACTGAGTCACTGCACCTCCCATCTGGCCTTTTGAAGTCTTTGGAAGGGCTCCTGAGCTAGCTACAGAGATCCCTGCTGATAGGCAGGCATGTCTGCCATCCAGGGCTGCCTCTGCCCAGTCCCACTGGGATCACAGCTGAGCAGAATGACTCCATCAGTTCCCTTCTACCATGATGTCACACGTGGACTCCTTTTGGAGTCTTAGTTAGAAACTCACAGTTTTCCCCCCGTTCTGTTGTGTGTCTGGTGTAGCTGGGATGTGAGTTAGAAGCTGTGTTCCTCTCTTGCTATGGGTCACATTGGACCAGACAACCATTGCTTCTCAGTTAACTTGGAAATGGAGATAATACTACTTTCCTTTTTTCTTTTGATAGAAGCTAAATACAGTTGCATAATAAGTGGGCTTTATGTAGTTTAAAGCATCAAATGGTATGGTGTGATTAGTAAACGGAATACTTTCTCCTCCCTCCTTCATTATACAGATGGAGGAAGAAATCAAAGACAGTATTTACAGATGGCTTTGAAAGGAATAAAGGGCATCCAGCATCATTGTCCTTGGATGTGATGGCAACTGCTTTATCTATGGCCACTTGTTCTTATGCATTCATCAAGAAGCACAGCCCACTGAACCATCACCTAGGACCCAGAAGCTGGAGATACTGTATCTGGTGATATCTTTGCCCACCCCAGCTTTCTTGTGAGTGCCTCCAGCATTCTGAAATCTTTATCTCATTTCCTCTGTTCCTAAGATAGAGGAACAAGTCATCTCCTGATATAGTTGTTGGGGAAACAGGATTGAAATGGATTCCCTAAAATAGCTTTTAAGGACAAAGTTCCTTGAAGGACGTAAATCATGCATGCTCTCCCTCTGTGCAGGGAGTAGGCACGTCTCCACATACCCCTAGGATCTCAAGCTGATAACGCAGCACAGACCTATGGAACCAGGACAAGGCTGTGGTTCTGCTCCTGTAGCAATCTAGGTCTCCAAGTCCGCTAGGGTGTAGAGAGCAGATTGCATCTTCAGGAAAAAGGTTAAGGGCCAATGTTTTGGACAGGAGGTGGTTAGATGCATTTTTTTTAAGCCCTTGAATTTACCTGACGGTTTTTGTGCCCTTGTGTGGACTGTAGCCCATTTCGGGTTCTGAGTAAATTTAACAACACAAACGAGGTCATTTGAAACTCCCGATCAGTTGCTCCACCCCCTCTGCTGCCCTTTCAATCTTGCTTTCTTGTCTTCTTCACTAATTTGGCAACCTGTGAGGCTGCCCTTCTGATCACCGAGAGTAAGAGCAGTGTTAAGTGGTTTTAGAAATGTTTTGAAACTTTTATAGGACAGCTGTGGAAAAATGGAAGTTGCCCAAAATCCATTAATATAAGGTAAGAGATTTATTTATTTGTTAATGCTTTTGAACCAGTATTTTATTTTGAACTAATTTTAGACTTAGGAAAATTGCCATTATGCTCAGCAGAGTCTCTTTGTGTCCCTTGCCCTACTTCGGTTATATTTCATCTTCCCCTTCAATCATAATGCAACCACCAGGAGTAGAGAACTAACTAATACAACATTATTAACTCAGTTACAAGCTTCATTTACAGCACACCAGTTATGTGGCAAATGTCCCCTTCCTGTCCCAAAGTCCTGCCCAGGAACCTGTATTGCTTTTAGCGATTCGTTCTCCCTAGGTACATCTCACTGACTGTTCCTCGGTCTCATCCTTTGCAGTCGTGACACTTTTCAAAGGGAACATACTCACTGGTGACTTGGTAGAATGCCGTTTAATTTGCACGTGCTTATGTGCTTTCATGATTGTGATGAGGTAATGCAAGAATACCACAGAAAGAAACTATCTCTCTTTTGATGGCATCCTAGCCAGGGATACGTAGTCTTATGTGTCCTATTACTGATTTTCTTAAACTTGATTGCTTTGGTATATTGAAGGCTGCTGGTTTCCCCACAACACAGCTACTGTCTTTACCTCTGTACTAGCTAAGTACTTTGAGGGAATTATTTTGAGTTTATTCAAGCTCTGTTGATCCTTTATGAATTTCCTTTTTTTATAATATAAAGGAGAAAATGCCTCTGTAATTTCAGGTATCTATCTGGTCTTGGGCATGAAGATTGGTGTACTTTGGATGTTTTTGTGAGTTTTGTTATTTTTTTCTTATTTAATATCTTTTTATAAAAGGCATCTCCTGTCCGTTGTAGATATTTCTTTATTGTTGTACTCAGTTGCATAGTACTCCATTCTGAAGACTTTTTTCCCCTAGTGTCCTCATTCTTCCAAATTTGGATATGTGTTTCCAATGCTTTGCAATTACAATCAGAATAGGAATAAATAAGTTCATGCATATACATTTTTACATTATCAGGGCTACAAGACCCTATGGAGGGAGATTACTAGGTCAAAATGAAATGCTTTAGTGCAGTCTAATGTTCCTGTACAGTTATTATATCAATTTAAATTCTCAATAGGAAACTATGGAGATGACATTTTCTTCATAGTTTTACCAATAAGCCTTAGCAAGATAAGCATCATTGTCTTTTTGACTTCGCCTAAATTTTTAAATCAGTACTTTGTCCTTTGTTCCTATATTTTTGGAATTTTCATGTATTTAAGGACTATTAGTCCTTTTGCTCTAGTATGTGTTATGAATATTTCCCTATTTCATAGTCATTATTTGACTTTGTATATGGTGTTTTTTGTCATGAAAATGAATTTTTAAATCATAGTTAGAAATCTTTTTCTTCACGGATGTTAAAGAATAACATCATTTCCCTATATGATATGGTTTCGGTTTTTATATTTAGAACCTTAATCCACTCTGAGTTTATTCTAGAGCTACATGTGAGATATGGGTCTCATTTGAGCTTTTCTTCCCCAATGCCTACCCAGAAGTTTCAAACTATTTACTGAAAAGTTTCCCATTACTCCAGGGATTTGGCTGCTTTTGCGATACACTAAATTTCTTTATATACTGGGTCTAATTCTCTACTAATATTCTACTAAGTATTTTTGTCTATTTAACTGTTCTCCATTCGTGCTCCAGCACATACTCTTGTTTTATAAGATTTTTAGTTTTAATCTATTATTTTCCCATTAAGTAATAGAGTGATTTTTTAGTACTAATTATCACATTGAGGAAATAGTCATCATTTTCTATTTATAGGAATAGTACTACCATTAATGTATATTAAATTCTGTCAAATGATAATTTTTTTTTCTTAACAATTTTTCATTGCAACTGTGATGATTGGTTTTAACTGTCAACTTGATATACTCTAGAGTCACCCTGGAAGGGCTTAGGTTGGCCTTTGAGCATATCTGTGGGAGATTATCTTGATTATGTCAATGGAGGTGAGAAGGCCTGTCCACTGTAGGTGACACCATTCCCTATGAAGGGGATTCTGAGCTACCTAAGAGTGGAGAAAGAGAGCTGAGCACAAGCATGCATGTATTCATTCATTGCTCTCTGCTCTTGACTATAGATGTCATATGACTAGCTGCTTAGGTTCCTGCCACCTTGATGTCCCCACAATGATGGGGTAATCTGAAATTTTTAGCCAAATAAACCCTTTCTTCTTTGGTTTGATTTTTTTTTCGGGGGATTTTATCACAGCAACATGTAAGGAAACTAAGACAAAACAAAAACAAAAATCTTATTTTTTAAATATGTTTTGCCAGAATGTATGTATATGTACCATATTATGTGCCTGAGGAGCCAAAAGAAGGTGTTCGAGCCCTTGGATTTGTAAGCACAGATGCCTTTGAGCCAGCATATGGGTTCTGGCAAGTAAACTCCAGTCCTTTGCAAGAATAGCCAGTGCTTTTAACCACTGAGCCGGCTTCCAGCCTTCATTGCGACTTTTTATCTGGAGAAAGTAGTATGGTGTTTTCCCCTTAGTCATTATTCCTGATTTCATCTCCCATGAGCTGACAATGATGAGTGATTTTGCACTGTAGCTTTGTTCTCCCTTATTTTCTTTGTTTATGTTTGATATATTAAAAAGACTGAAACACTTTCTTTCATTTTGAGTGTTCTGAAACAATGTAGAGAACTTGGGACCAGCTGGTTTTTGAGGGTTTGGGGTTTGTTCCATGAATTCTTTCCTGAAATCCTCTGTGCTTGGTAATTGTGTTTGTAAGAACATTCCTTGATATTCTTTTTTATTTCTAGCCTGGAAATTGGTTTGATTTCTAGTTCAGTTAGTTCAATGTATTTTCTTTGGAAGTTATCTATCTTGTATATTTATTCATGTAGAGATTTGTAACTTAGACTTGTACTTTTATTTTTTATTTTTTTGGTTTTTTGAGACAGGGGTTCTCTGTGTAGTTTTGGAGCCTGCCCTGGAACTCACTCTGTAGCCCAGGCTGGCCTCCAACTCACAGAGATCCACCTGGCTCTGCCTCCCGAGTGCTGGGATTAAAGGAGTGTGCCATGGTCGCCCAACTTTAAAGTATCATTTCTTTTGTTATTATTTTTTCTTTCTGAAATTCTTATATATTCTTATACACCCCACCCCTTATTTTATAAAGCTACACAGTGGTTACATGTCTTTTTAATATGTTCTCCAAGTCATGATTTCCATTCTTTATTTATGTATATTGTCTATGCAGCAATATAAAAATTTCCTTTTCTCTTCATTCCTATTCTCCAGTTGTAATATCTGTATATTGTCACAATGCTGCATTTTATTTTGGTTTTATATGCACATTTTTATGTTTTTAAATGATTGCTAACAGGTCCTACTTTTGTTGACTTTTTTCCAGCTATAATTTGTTTGGATAAAGATCATTTTATCAAGTACAGTTTATAGGCACAGAATTCTGTAAGCCTTTGTTTATTAAATGTTTTGCTACATATTACTCCTTTGTTCATATTTTTAAGCATTTTAAACAATTTTATTCCATCATTGGCTTCTTTGTATATTGGCTCTTCAAACTCTGATGTGAGTTGAATTTGTTTGCTGATAATAAGTTGTTTCTCTCTCACACTCTCGCACTCTCCCGCTCTCCCTTCTTTCTGGCCTGGATGTCTTTGAGGATTTCATCTTAATTTTTCAGTCTCAGAGTCTTACTAAGGCATGTCTCAGTTTTCATTATTCTTAGTTAATTTTCTTGGCTGTCTACCGTGCTTTTTCAGTGTGTGACTTCCGGCTGTTTTGTTCCTGGAGAAGTTTCTTTCCTTACATTTTTTAGGAGTGGTTGTAGCCTTTCCTTGCTCTTCTTTGGGAAGTGAAACAACACACACGTTGTCCCTGTCACCCTGCCGTAGCTGCGGCTCTCCTGTCTCTCCCTCACCGTGCTTGTCCTGGGTGCTGTCTTCTGGGCTCGGCTGCTTTTCTGTCTCCCTTCTCTGTCCGTCATGAACTTTTTACCTTCTGAGCCTCTTTGCCTTAGGGCACCCTAAAATTTCTTCTTTATTTCTCAGATAATATTGTCTTTTCTTCCCACTCTTTTGAGTTAAGCCAACTTTATTTTATTTCTCCATTTATTTTGTTCCTTTCTACTCTTAGAGTTTGAATTTCTAATTTGAGGTGGTTCTTCATATCCTTGGGTGTTTGTTAGAATCTACTGAATTCAGTGTGGAGGGTGAGCCTGAAGTCCGCCCTTGCACATGATCTTTCAGGGAAGTAGCTGGATTTTCCTCAGTTCATTTGCATGAAGAATCACTGTGCACTTTAAAAAAAATGTATTTCTGTTGCTTTGTTTCATCATAGTGGCATGCTTTACACAGCCCTTGTTCAATGCTACTTTTTTAAAAAGTCTAGTAAATATAGGTAATGTAACACAGTTTTTGGTCTGTAATGATAGTAATGAAAGGTTAAATTTTTTTACATTGATTTATTTATTTGTAGTATTGCTCAACTGTGTGTGTGTGTGTACATGTGAGTGTGTGAGTGTGCATGTTTGTGTGAATGTGTGTGTTGTCACAAAAAGCATGTGGAGGGCAGAGGGCAGCTGCTAACAGTCCTCTCCTTTCCCAGTATGAATTGGAAGGATTGAACTTAGGTCGTGAGATTTGGTGGTAAGGGCTTTTCCAGGTTAAGCCACCTCACTGGCCATGGTCAAAGAATTTTGAGTTTTCCAATTTTGCCACTTTTTTTTTCTGCTCTGCCATCTAATTCCTGAAGAGCCCCATTTCCTTTCTTAGAAACCATGCGTCTGCAAAGCCTCCTTTGAGAGCATGACTGCTGATTTAACTATGTCTCTCTTTTCATTTGTTCCTGGCCCTCTAAAGGTATATGCTCTGAAATACTGCTCAAACACTCTGATCTACTTAGGATTTTTGGTAGCCTTTCACACTTTGCACAAGACCGTGTGTGTGTGTGTGTGTGTGTGTGTGTGTGTGTGTGTAGTGGGGAACTCCACTGTCTTCCTGGCAGTGTGTATTGGTGGGCCTTTGCTTACAGCAACTTTGGTATTTGCATATATTCTGTGGAATAATCCTCTTGTACTCTGTAAAGATTTGTCACTCAAATTGGTTTAATAAAGTGCTGATTGGCCAGTAGCCAGGCAGGAAGTTAGGTAGGACAATCAAACTGAGGACTAGGACGAAGGAGGGTGGAGTCAAGGAGACACTAGCCAGCCATCGAACAAGCAGGGCATGTAAAACATGGGGTAACAAGCCATGAGTCATATGGCAAAGCATAGATAGAAATATAGGTTAATTTAAGCTAGTGACAAGCGTGAGCTATTGGTCAAGCATTTATAATTAACATAAGCCCCTGTGTGGTAATTTGGGAAGCAGCTGTTGGGTATTTGGGAGTTGCTGGCAGGATAGAAACCTCCATTTACACATATGAGCTTGCATTTTCTAAGTCTTAGATCCATGTATTCAACTATGGGTTGTGGTGGTAATCTAATTGTATTGAAATATTATTTTGATTTGTACTGAAATATTAATTTGATTGTATGTTAATAAATAAAGTTGTCTGGGGGTCAGAGCTATTAGAGCCATAGCAAGAGTGTGGCGGTGGTGGCACACGCCTTTAATCCCATAGATATCTGTGTGTTCAGGGTCAGAGCTATTAGAGCCATAGCAAGAGTGTGGCGGTGGTGGCACACGCCTTTAATCCCATAAGATCTCTGTGTGTTCAGGGATACAGCCAGCATTGGAGACATATGCCTTTAAGACCTAGGGGGCTGTACATTCAGACAGTGACGAGGCAGTCATGTGTTTGGGTTTACAACCAATGAGAAGGCAGAACAACATACTTTAAAAATACGAACCGAGAGGAAGTAGGTCTCTTTTCGCGAAGCTGGGACAGCAGGAGGAAGGGTGAGATTTTAGCTCTGAGCTCTGACCTCTCGGCTTTCTCTTTTACATTGTTTCTGTGTTTCTTATTTAATAAGACGGTTGGTTACATCTACATCTGGCGCCCAACGTGACAAGAATCCATTAAAAACTGCTTGGCTTGGCGGCAGGTCCGCTTTCCCGCAAGGGCGGCAGGCGGCCCGCGGCGGCGGCGGCGGCGGCGGCAGCGGCGGCACACGGCGGCCGGCGGCGATCGGCTTCTTAGTCCGAGCTGCTGGCGTCCTAGTCCGGGTAGCAACTTCTAGCCCGGGCCTAGGTCTGTGAGCAGCTTGCCTAAAGCCGGTGCCACAAACAACTCAGATCTGCCCTGCCGAACAGGGCCCTGCCTGTAAAGCCAGCGCACGTGGTCGGAGCTTAAGGAAGCCAGACCCAAGCCTTGACTCGGCACAAGAGGGAACACGTGGATGCATTTAAGCTTTAGCCGGCTACGCTTTCTTGTGCGTTCTCTCTTTCCTCTCTCTCTCTCTCTCTCTCTCTCTCTCTCTCTCTCTCTCTCTCTCTCTGGATTTACACCTGGGACACTAGGTGGCTGCTTTGAAAATCCCCTCGGATTTCTACTGTTCTACGCAGATTTGGTAAGTCATAATATATCAGATATTTTAAAGGAAACTATCTAAAAGAGAATTTTTTCCACATTAAAAAACAAATGGGTTTTATGTGTACATTGGAAGAAAATTGGTTTTTGTTCGAAATTTTAGGCAGTCTGGCAATGGAACAACTATATAATATTAGTATTGGTGGAATTATGCACCTCATCACTATAATAATCCACATTTTAATATTTAAAAAGATAGTCAATTTAAGTGCCAGGATAACAGCGTTAGAAGAACTTGTTAAACCTGTAAAAATTCAGACAGAAGAAATTAACAGTGAAGTTGTTTCAAGTCGGGATCATAAGGTTGCAGAAAGAAAGCCTGTTTTCACACAGTCACCCTTAATTTATCCTGTAACAGTACAGCAGATGCCTGATCAAATGGCTACACAAAATACTTGGGCTCCAATTGAAATGTTGGATTTAAAAAGGTTTAAGGAGGCAATAGTATCTTATGGCATGCATTCCCCATATGTAAAGCAAATGTTAAACACTTGGTCAACATATAATAGGATAGTACCACAGGACTGGCGGGACCTCGCACAAGGTGTTCTGGAACCCAGCCAGAGACTTCAATTTCTGACTTGGTTTAAGGAGGAGGCTAAAAACATAGAAAAACAATGGAGGGATAAAGGAGTACAAGTTTGCCAGGATCAGCTTATGGGCGAAGGCCAATATGCTTCAGCACAAGCACAATGTTTATATGATGTCCAAACCCTAATTTTATGTCGAACGGCAGCCTTGAATGCATGGGACAAAGTTGAGGAACCAGGAAAAAAATCTGAGTCATTTACAAAGGTGAAGCAAGGCCCAAAAGAGTCTTTTACAGATTTTTTACAAAGACTGGCTTCAGCAGTAAAGAGAACGGTCTCGGATTCAGAAGCTGGTAAGGCAATAATTGAATCTTTGGCCTTTGAGAATGCGAATGCAGCATGCAAAAGAATAATCAGGCCATTAAGGGCAAGATCTGCACCTATGGAAGATTGGATTAGAGAAACAATTAATGTTGAAGCTGATGAGCATGATGATACATGGGTAGGAGAAGTAATTTCAAAAGGTTTGAGGAGTGTTAGATGTTTTGGATGTGGAAAGCAAGGACATTTGAAAAGGGACTGTAGACAGGTCATTTCCAGAAACAATGTTTCTTCAAGGAACAATGGCAACAGAATGCCCCTTCCTTCTGGAGTATGCAGAAGGTGTGGTAAGGGAAAACACTGGACCAACGAATGTAGATCAACAAAGGACAGACAGGGTAATCCTTTGCCTCAGTCTTCGGGAAACTCCCAGAGGGGCCTCAGGCAGGCCCCCAGTGCAAATCCAGTTCAAACCTTTCCGGCAGCCATAGAGGAAATGCCTGCTCTGGAGAGCGATTAAATAACCAAATGCCTATTGGAATAAATCATGCTGGTCAGAATGATGAAACAGAGAGAATAGAAAATTCAGGAGAAAACATAAAGAAAATTTTTTGGCAAACTTCTATTAATGAACAAAGACCAAAATTAACGATAAAAATAAATGGTGTTTTGTTGTCTGGTCTGGTAGACACAGGTGCGGACGTTACCATAATTGCACCAGAATTTTGGCATCCAACTTGGCCTCTTCAGGAGGTAAACGTTCAACTGTTAGGAATTGGGACATTATCTCAGGTGAAACAGAGTGCAAGATGGCTCGAATGTATAGGTCCAGAAGGACAGAGAGGAAAATTAAAACCATATGTGGCTAACATAACTATGAACCTGTGGGGTCGAGACTTGTTGCAACAATGGAATACTCAGATTAACATCCCTCCAATCTCAGAAACAAATCATAAACTAGCACATGTTACTGAGAGAAATATTAGAAGATATTGTTCTAATGAGTGGTCACCAGCCATCCATATTATACAAGAACAGGGCACAATAACTGATGATCTTCCAAAGACACCAACAGCTCTACCTTTAAAATGGTTAACAGACAAGCCTGTATGGGTCCAGCAATGGCCTTTAACAACAGAGAAACTCCAGGCTTTAGAAGAGCTGGTAGAAGAACAGTTAAATGCTCAGCATATTGAAGAATCAACCAGCCCTTGGAATTCTCCTGTATTTGTTATTAAAAAGAAATCTGGTAAATGGAGAATGGTAACAGACCTTAGGGCAATTAACAAAGTAATTCAGCCAATGGGTTCTCTACAATCTGGGATGCCTTTGCCTACTCTGTTACCAAAAGGATGGCCTCTCATAGTTATTGATTTAAAAGACTGTTTCTTTTCAATACCCTTACAAGAAAAAGACAGAGAAAGATTTGCTTTTACAGTGCCTACTTATAATAATTCTCAACCGGTTAAAAGATTTCAATGGAGGGTCCTCCCACAGGGAATGTTGAATAGCCCAACTCTGTGCCAATATTTTGTACAACAGCCATTGGAAGTGATACGTAAAAAATTTCCTAAATCTATAATTTATCATTATATGGACGATATTTTACTAGCTGACTCAAATGCAGATACTTTAGAAATAATGTTTGAAGAAGTAAAGAAAATTTTGCCTCGCTGGGGATTACAAATTGCTCCTGAAAAGATACAAAGAGGAGATTCTATTAATTATTTAGGATATAAAATAGAGCTACAAAAAATTAGACCCCAAAAGGTGCAAATTCGGAGAGATAGACTACAGACTCTTAATGACTTTCAAAGATTATTTGGAGATATTTCTCATCTACGAACTATTGTTGGGGTAAAAAATGATGAACTGACTAATTTGTTCAAAACCTTAGAAGGTGACAAGGACTTAAATAGTCCAAGAGAATTATCACCTGAAGCTGAGAAAGAATTAGCATTGGTAGAAAAGAAAGTGCATGAAGGACACGTGAATCGTATTGATCCAAAGCTGGATTGCATTTTGGTTATCTTACCTTCTAGGCGTTCTCCTACTGGAATATTAATGCAGAGGGAAGATATTATATTGGAATGGATATTTTTACCAAATAAACCAAATAAAAAATTAAAAACTTATGTGGAAAAAATCTCTGACTTGATTTACAAAGGAAAATTGAGACTTCGTCAATTAGCAGGCATAGACCCAGCAGAAATTGTCGTACCATTAACTAAGGAGGACATTGAAAAATTATGGACAGAAAGTGAACCTTGGCAAAGAGCTTGCAGTAATTTTTTGGGAGAAATTAACAGCAAATATCCCAAAAGCAATAGAATTGATCTTATAAAGAGAGCTGAATGGATCTTGCCTCGAATTGTACGGCAAAAACCCATATCTGGAGTTCGTACATTTTATACAGATGCCAACAAAGAAGGAAAGGCAGGTTACAAATCAGAAAATTTAAGTAAAGTGGTTCAAAGTCCGTATAATTCAGTGCAAAAATCAGAATTGTATGCTATTCTGTTGGTATTAATGGATTTTTCAGAACCTCTCAACATAGTAACTGACTCTCAGTATGCTGAAAGAGTGGTGTTACATATTGAGACTGCAGAATTTATCCCTGATGCTTCAGAATTAACTTCACTATTTATTCAATTACAAGATACAATCAGGAAAAGGAATCATCCTTTATATATAACTCACATTCGATCCCATACTGGTCTGCCAGGCCCTCTAGCACAAGGCAATGAAGAGATTGATAAATTATTGATAGGAAATGTGCTGGAGGCCTCAGAATTTCATAAAAAACATCACGTTAATAGTAAAGGTTTAAAAAAGGATTTTTCCATAACCTGGCAACAAGCCAAAGAAATAATAAAGAAATGTCCTACTTGTTCCTTCTACAATCAGACGCCATTACCAGCAGGATGTAACCCAAAGGGTACTCAGAGAAATGAAATCTGGCAGATGGACGTGTTTCACTTTGCAGAATTTGGAAAATTGAAATATGTACACCACACTATCGATACTTATTCAGGATTTCAATGGGCAACTGCTTTGAGTTCTGAAAAAGCTGATTCTGTAATCACTCATTTGCTAGAAGTTATGGCCATCATGGGTATACCTGCACAAATCAAAACTGACAATGCTCCATCATATGTCTCTGTTAAAATGAAACAGTTTTTTGCTTATTACAATATAAAGCATATTACAGGCATACCACATAATCCTACAGGTCAAGCAGTTATAGAAAGATCAAACAGAACTCTAAAGGATATGCTAAATAAACAGAAATGGGTAACAAAAACCCCCAGAAATAGACTGCATAATGCTCTTCTAACTTTGAATTTTCTGAATGCCAATGAGAAAGGAACAACAGCTGCAGAGAGACATTGGATAATAGAAAAAACTACAGAATTAAATCAGCCTATATACTTTAAGGATGTGCTGACCTCAGAATGGAAACCAGGGTATGTATTACATTGGGGACGTGGTTTTGCTTTTGTTTCTACAGGAGAAGATAAGCTGTGGGTACCATCAAAATTGATAAAGGTTCGATTTGAACAAGAGAGACCTCTTAATTAGAGGAGGTGATAGTTCATCAACCAGCATGAACATCCAATTTAAACTAACTTGTATCAATAAAACATGCCTTTTCATTTCATCAGATAATAACTTGCCAAAAAGGAACATCCCCAAAATTAGTCTTGGGGAAAAGTTTTTGTTTTTGTCTTTTAGGAGAATGAAGGTTAAGGAATCTGAAGAACACTGGACAAATGAGACAACTGAAGAAAAGGGACAAATCATCTACCCCAAGAAACAGAGTGAAACGGTGTATGGGTATATATTATCTAAAAAAAAAAAAAAAAAATTTTATGTCTTCCTAAATGTTTGTTTCTGCTTTTCTTTAAAGATTTAACACTTGGTCTTCTAACACTCCCAGTTCAATTAAAATTTAAAGCTGACTTTGGAGTTGGAGAATGGCTCTCTCTTTCTTTAAAATCAAGCATGTTGTTAAAAGGAAAATGCAGACTCCCTGTATCATGCCAGAATAAGAGCCATCTTCTGCTATGGTACAGGACAAAAGCAAAATTAATTAAGGGACTATTCTATTACTAATCTCAACTCTTTGATTCTATTCTGATTCTTTAAACTTTTCTCAAAGTATAAATTTTATATCAAAATTTACAAGATTAATATATATATATACATTTTAAACTTTGTTAAGATATGAATGGTCACATAGAGTACTAACTAATTCTAGAAAAAAGGCTAGCTGCATATATATGTTTTTGTGTTCGAGTCTCTTATCAGTTTTCTGCAGGAAATCACGGCCAGGCCTAATATCAACTGAAGTCTCCAGAAAGAAGATGGGGCCCCACAACAACAACAATTCCACGTGGACAATAATAATATCATTAAGCTGACAAACATCATCCACAGATCAGCTTTGAACTACAAGGTGCTCAGAGCAATTTTGAGATGACTAGCTGAGATGATCCAGTCTCAAAGACTACTTGAATAAGGACTTGAGATAAACCCTGAACTTTGGCATTATACACAGACTGGATAGTGAAGGATATAGTTACCTCTCTTAGAATTTGACAATTAACCTAAAATTTTTCTTTCAGGATAAAGAAAACTTCGCCCATACCCAGCAGGAAGCAATTTTAAGAATACGACGCCCACATTCCCAAAGAGGTGGTGTGGGGCAGGTGGTTTTTTGGTCTTTTTAATGGGTTCTGGGTCTGGGATAATTTTCAGTATTTAGGGGGGTTGGTTACAAGTTATTGTCAAGGGTTAGGAAAAAGGCTAAGCAAAGGAGATTAGATTTAAGGTTCTTGTTTAAAAAAAAAAAAGAAAGAAAGAAAGAAAGAAGGAAAGAAAGAAAGAAAGAAAAAAAAAAAGAAAGAAAAGAGAAAGACAATTACTAGTTTTAAATACTTTACATTGGATTGAATTGTTTTATATTGTACACAAATTTGAAACTGATATTGTTAGAAAATGCTATATGTATATTTCTAATTGTATTTATTCCATCCATTTAACAATGTAATGCAAATTTATGATCCTTGAATGTTATTATTATCAACTATTAGGATATAAAGAAATGAAAGCTAGTAGTTAGACATTATCATAGAACTTGTAGTCATATTGGATATGTTTTAAAAATTGAGCAGAGATGTTTTAGACAGGTCATCTTCAAACCCTTCAGAGATCTACAGAATATGGCATTTAAAATGTTTTAATAACTTAGAAAATTTTTCTTTTTTGAGACATGTCGGCTCCTGGCAGTACCAATCTACTTTAGAGAAAATATGGGCATTGAAGAAACTGCATATGGAGTCAACTTTCATTCTGGCAAAAGTTAGACACTGGACAACAAAGTATCCTCGAATCAACAGGACAAAATGGACAGACAGATCACGAAACAAGGGACTACTGATTCTTGCCAAAACAAGTGTGGTTATGGCTTTATCAAAAGGCATCTTCTGAGGCCAGGACAATATGGCCCCATCCCTGAAGTGGCCTTCGCATCCGGAAAAGGTACGGTGCCCTTTTCTTCGAAGGCAGCTTAACAGGCAGAGGGCCGATGGATTCTGTTGTACAATGGAACAGCAGCTGAAAGCTCATGCCTCTCAAAAGTAGACTGGCATTTAATAGAGGGATGTGGAGAAGAAGGGGATGCTGAGATGAAGCCATATATACACAGCCAAGAAGAATGGACAGCTGAATTAAAAAACTGTCAACAATTTCCAGAATTTAAAATCCTGAATCATGACAGGACACTAGTGGAATTCAGGTGTTTCTGGTACGTGGACTGCTCTCACCCAATGTGAGGTTGAACTGTTGACCTTGTGTACATCCTACTTCACAAATGAGTCTGTCAGATACACTAAGCCTATAGGCTGAAGATGATGCCCCAACACTGCGGAGAAACCTCAGGTGACTGCCCAGGCAGCTGGCTGTTTCTGTCAACTCACAAAATTTTTTTTGGAAGTTGCTTGCATGCACTTCCTGTTTTTATTTTTGTTAGCTAATATTATTCCCTTCTTGGGTCTCTGAGGGAGTTGAAGATTAGTTAGTTATGGTTGAAGATTAGTTAATTATAGTTGAAAATTAATTAGGATAGAAAGTACATTAGATACATCTTGGAATTATCAAAATAGGATAGATAATGGAATTATTTTCTCTGATTCGTCAAATACCTGTTTAGGTATTTATTACTTGTATATATTGTATATAGTTATTGTACTTTTGTATATAGTTTTTCTTTTGTTAGTCATAACCTTTTGCTTTTTTTCTTTTTATTAAAATAGAAAAGGGGAAATGTGGTGGTAATCTAATTGTATTGAAATATTATTTTGATTTGTACTGAAATATTAATTTGATTGTATGTTAATAAATAAAGTTGTCTGGGGGTCAGAGCTATTAGAGCCATAGCAAGAGTGTGGCGGTGGTGGCACACGCCTTTAATCCCATAGATATCTGTGTGTTCAGGGTCAGAGCTATTAGAGCCATAGCAAGAGTGTGGCGGTGGTGGCACACGCCTTTAATCCCATAAGATCTCTGTGTGTTCAGGGATACAGCCAGCATTGGAGACATATGCCTTTAAGACCTAGGGGGCTGTACATTCAGACAGTGACGAGGCAGTCATGTGTTTGGGTTTACAACCAATGAGAAGGCAGAACAACATACTTTAAAAATACGAACCGAGAGGAAGTAGGTCTCTTTTCGCGAAGCTGGGACAGCAGGAGGAAGGGTGAGATTTTAGCTCTGAGCTCTGACCTCTCGGCTTTCTCTTTTACATTGTTTCTGTGTTTCTTATTTAATAAGACGGTTGGTTACATCTACAATGGGTCTCAAAGTCACTAAGAAGAGAATTCAGTAGTTCTTCCCCACCTTAAGACTGCCCCGTGCTTCCTCCTCATGCATAGTCTAGTCCTTAATAGTTTTTGCATTTATTGAGTGTGTGTGTATGTGTGTGTGTGTGTGTGTGTGTGTGTGTGTGTGTGTGTGTGTATGGGGGCAGGAAGAGTTCATGAGCATGCCATGATGTATATCAGGAGGTCAAAGGATGTCTTGTAGGTATCTGTTCTTTCCTTCTATCGTGTGGGGACTGGTATCAATTTCATGTTGTTAGTGTCTCTACCTTCTAAGCCATCTTATCAGCCTGTAGTCTCTTTCCTGGTCAAAAGTAGTATTGTCTGGGACTCATTTATTTGGGTTACATATCAAATTAGTGTTTAATAAATGGATGGATTTACCCATGAAAAAGAAATAATTTCTCTCCTTTGACATTACCCAGCAAATGGCTGGACTGATTGATTTTTGATACTTTGGTGTGGATATTGTAAATGATGAGACTACTAGCATACCATGCTCATAACTCAGTAAAGAATTTATAGGAATGATTGGACTTCCTAAAGTTCAAGACCTTGAAAGGAACTTCTACGACTCACTCGTTGGATAACCTTTAACAAGACTTGTGGCCCACCAGAAGTCATGGATATGTTAAATGACTAAATGCTAAAAATGAACAAATAACTATGATGGTAAAGAAAGTGTTTGGAAATGCCCATGAATTTAACTAAGCCAACTGTAAAGTCCCATAATCATTCCAAATGGTGCACATTTTATTGACATGGTCACTAGGAATGCAGGGGGTACAGAGGAGGATTCTTCCCCATTTTCTGTGTGTGCCACAAACTCTTGCAGTTTCTGGCAAAGCCTGTGGGCCTTTCCACAGTTATGCTTTAAAATGCCTAACACAAAACACATATGACTACAAAGGTAGGAAACAGCATTGCAATATTATCAAAGTATTAAAACATACAACTGTGTGATATAGTAATACATGTTCTTTATTAGTGCATTGGATGATAAGATCTAGCAGCCAGACAGGTAACTGCCATATTTTCAAGCAGTGGTCACTATAAGCAGGATTTCCAGACCTGTGCAGCTAGTGTAAACTACTATGAAAAGATTTATGATTTTAGTTGGTGACACAACACAGTGAAGGCTTTCTAAATACCACAGTATTTTCTTGCGTAAGCACATAATAGAAAATACTAAGTTTTAGTTAGCAATTGATACAAATAAGGATGCAATGATATTTATTTTGCCTATCCAAATTCATGGCCAGGAATGCCAGGTTTGGAACTGCTGATTCACTCTGATGACAGCTGGCCGGAATTGGGACCCAGTAGTCCCTGAATGCTTATTTATCTGTTTTTGTGACCTCTGACCTAAGCCCCATGAAAATGAGCTTTCTTATCTTATGTTTCCAGACTGGCCTTTGTGAGGAGGGAAAGCCCAAAAGATTGTCATGTGACAGCTCACTTGAATCCTCAAATAGAGAGAGCATTTGCATTTTGTCAAGCAAAGGCAGATCTATGGGGTGCTTTCTGCAAACTAGTCAGAAGGAGTTCTCGGATGTCTGTGCCCCGACAGGACAGGGTGTAGTGGTGAACAGAGAGGGCTGGGACCTGGAAAAAAATTCTACAACCTATAGATAATAAAAGAAAAAGGGAGGAGCACCCCACTGGCTGATAGAAAGAAAATGTCACAAACACGAAAACATAATAAAGACGAGTTTGAATCTTCGTGCCTTCCCTTTATGATTAATGATTGGTCTCAAGTAGGGTGAGTCAGAGAAAGTGAAGTTCCTCTTGAAGTAGCTTTAAAAATGCCACAGCTTAAAAAAAAATTATTGTAACATCAATTTAAGAAAAAAAAACCTCCGTTAAAATGTAAAGGTCAAGAAAGATTTGGGTGTTTTTAAATGCTGTCTTGAAGAAATTCTTAAAAGGTTAAGGTGTCATGTAGTTTCAGAGTTACTGGCATAGGAGGGGGGTCCAGGACAAAGCAGACCTACCTCCGGGCCCTTCTGTGACTGTGACCCACGCCGAAAGTGGGCAGCAGGCAGCTGGTGGATCACAGGGTGTCATGGTGTCACAGGGAAAAGACAGATGCTTCTTTTCGAGCCTTGAAAGCTATGGGAGCGTTTCACCTCCAGAACTTTCTTCCTGTGACACATAGGCCACTAGATCGGCCTCTCTCTGCACTTGCAAACAGCATGGAGTCGCCTGTTTCCCGTGGCAACACTCAGGTCATCACTTAAACCCACCCAGGAGTTCTGAGTGCCTGCTGGTTCTCTTGCCTGCTCTCGCTGGGCCCTCAAGGACTCACTTCTCCAGCCGTTTCCATGGAGAGAGGCACCACTGGCTTCTAGATGTCTGAGAGAAGGGAAGACTCACTGACTTCCCCACTTTGCAAATTTTCTGGTGGCTCCTATGACTTGGGAGCCTTGATGATCTGGGCCAAAAGTGTCCTAGTTATGACACAAAGGCCATCAGATTTTGGAGGGACCTAGCCCCTCTCTTCTGAGAAATTGAGGATGGTGCCTATCCAATGGTGCATCTGAGCAGGCTTTCTGCCCAAGGGTCTGAAGGGGTCATGTGATAATTAGGCTTTCAACCTGTCCCTGTGGCTACTGCACCCAAATCACTGGGCAGTTTTCTAGTTAGTCACACATCTCCACATGGCCTGAAAGGTGGTAGCGGCTTGGCATTAGGCGGAAGCTGTGAAATGCAGAGCCTGGCTTAGTCAATACTTCCTAAACTAGAATCTACATTTTATAAGACGTCCCAGTGAGGTACATATGAGATACTTCTGCACCAGTACAGATGCTCTCTGTTCCGGTAAGCACAGCTGGGTGCACACAAAGGTCAGCTTCCCTCATGGAAACCGCTGCTGGCTGATGACAGTGGGTCATCAGCCCTAAGAAGAAAAAGGTTGCAGAGGGTCTAACCTGGTTCTCTCTCACCTTAGCTTGACTCAGATGGCATGGGTTCTCTGAAGGGCAAGCTAATGCGTTTGGCCTGTCCTTTAGTTTCTTTGTGACATCAATTGGTCTTATGTGGCAGGACTGAATTTACAGGAGAGGAGGCTAGACCTTTGCCAACACAACCTGGAAGGCAAGAAAACACAACTTGCAAAGTGAAATCCAGTGGCTTGTTAATTAAGTCTGCAATCCGCCATCTTGTGGATCATTTGCATTGTATTTTCTTGTTAACTATGCAGGCTGCATGGTTGCTGCTCAGACTGTCCTATATATATATATCCTAGTATAGTGCAATGCTTGCCTTGCCTCACCTTTGACAAGTGTCCCGAAATCCCAGAGCCAGCTCAGCTACCATGCTATTTCCTGTTTTATAGAAGTAACCGTCTTATTCAATAAGAAACATAGAACCAATGCAAAGATAAAATCCCAAGAGGTCCATGCGACTCTTAATCTCAGGGTTGTGGGTTTGTGCCCCATATTGGGTGCCAAATGTAGAAGTAACCGTCTTATTAAATAAGAAACACAGAACCATTGCAAAGATGAAAGCCCAAGAGGTCAGAGCTAAGAGCCTTATCCTTCACTCTGCAGCTGTCCTCTTCAGCCAAGAGACCTACTTCCTGTGTGTTTGTTTTTGTAAAGACTTTCTGTTCTGCTTTCTCATTGGTTGTAAACCCAACCACATGACAGCCTCGTCACTGCCTGTCTGTACAGACCTGGAGGTCTTCTATGGTTGGTATTGAGATTAAAGGCGTGTGTCTCCATGCTGGTGGTATATTTGAACACACAGAGATCCGCCTAGTTCTGCCTCCCAAGAGCTGGGATTAAAGGCATGCACCACCACCGCCCAGCTTCTGCAATGGCTTGCTATTAGCTCTGACCCCCAGGCAACTTTATTTATTAACATACAAATAAAATCACATTTCAGTACAAATAAAATATCACCATACTGTTTATTACTGCTTCTTACTATTTCTGAGTGTATGAATTTCACATAACACATACAGAAAATATATTCCTGTGGGTATGTTTAGGATGTGTGTGAGTACCCGCATGCATGCACTACCATGTACATGTGGAGGTCAGGGTCTTGTTTAGGACAGGGTCTTTTCTTTGTTGCCCATTGCCTTGTACACAAGGCTAGCTGATTCTTCCTTTTCTACCTCCTAACTTGCTGCTGAAGCACTGGGATTACAAACATGTGCTATGGCAACTGGTTTTCTGGGGATTTGAACTCAGGTCCTCACACTTGCCATGCAAGCATTTTACCTGCTGAGCTATCTCCCTGGGCCTGAAAATACATTTCTGTTTTATGATTTCATGTAGTCTGCCTTTCCAAGTAGATCTTTAATCCTGTGGAGGACAGATATTTATACTCTTTCTTACATTGTTGCCCCTTGCCTGGGGAACTGTATCCAGAAGCGAGATCCATTAAGATCACAAAAACCATGTCATTGGTAGTAATTATAAATGGTTTGCCTGCTGGTGCTTTGTGGTTGTTGGGTAGGACATAGTGTGCCTTGCACAATTTTCACCATGCTGTCCCCATTCTGAGAAGAGGACACCAAGGTACAAGGACTACCAGGATTTTATGAAGTCCCATGGGCAGTATGTGAAAGGACATGCTTATTTATACTTTCTGTGGTCTCTTCATTAACAGTGCCACAGAAGTGAATGTTCTCTTTGTTGTCTGTTGAAAACCTATCAAAAAAGGACACTGGAGAGGAGGCTGGCCTTAGAGAGAGATAGAGGCATAGGTCTCAGATGGCCACCTCTGGGAGAGTTGTGTAAATCTTTGCGGCTAGCTCTCCCATATCTGAAATGGAGCAGCTAACTTTATATCACAAAAATCTGACAGTCTTGTAGGGTTTGGAAAGTATCAAGGAAGGAGAGGGGGTTGTGTTCAAGAGTGGGCCTCAGGGGCGACAAGGGGCTGTGGCCTGGCCTGATACTTCTTTATCGGGGAGAAGCTCTATATCATATAGCCCAGTGCAGGGCCCAGCTTTCTCCACTTTTCCTTGTTTCTGATGTGTGTGTGTGTGTGTGTGTGTGTGTGTGTGTGTGTGTGTGTAGGTCAGAGGCCAACACCAAGAAGCTGGATTGTTCCCCACCTTGCTTTTTGAAGCAGTGTCTCTCCCTGAGCCTGGTGCTTGCTGATTTATCGAGACTGGCTGGCCAGTAATCAATCCCCAGGGATTGTCCTGTCTCTGCCTCCCTAGTGCTGGGATTACAGATGTACCTCAGGCTTTTTACATGGATGCTGGGAGATCTGAACTCAGGGTCTTAGGCTTGCCAACATCTTATTGACTGAACTATTTCCCTAGCCTGTTTCTGATTTCTTAAAGGAGCATATCTTCTCCATTGTCTCACAGAACAGTCCACACAGGCCTGTCCCATCTCATGATGGCACACAGGACAACTATGTCCCTTGTACTCTGGGTGCAGATCTCAGAATCTGCTTCTTTATAAATCTGCTCTCAGGGAAACAACTCCTACCAAATGGGCCCAGGCTGCTGCTGCGCCATCCACTGCATAAACCCTTTGCATTTGCAGATGTCCCAAAATAAAACTCCAAACTAAACCCCAAGCCACAACATCCTTTCTTCAGGAAGAAGCAGGCCAAATGTGACGCTTTGAATCAGTAGTCAATGAGGGATTTTAATTCATGAACACAATTAGCAACGTTACGATGACCCCTATGGAGCCGTTTTATTTTATTGCTCTTCACGTGAATGAGATTTCCATATTTAGGAAGGAAATCAATTGATACCAGGAATCTTGTGCTGCAATAGAACACTTTTTCCTCAATAGGTAATGCTTTTCTAAGAACCTTTTCTAGCTACACTCTCCAACCTCATATCAAAATGTTTTAGACACACAGAAACCTCTGCTTCAATTAACACAGATGTTCAGTAAGAGGAACAAAGCGAGAGTTCTCATCGTTTCTATCAGAGCTGATCCTGCAACGCTTATGTCCTTGTCAAGCTTGTTGTGAGGACCGCCGCTCTCGCCATCTGAGCAGTTCTTACCATTAGAACAATTTATTTAGGTTAAGGCATCGTCTCTAGAAGCAACCTATTAAAAATACAGGTTACATGGGCCTAGTAACAATTCCCACAATAACTATTATTTGAGCTGCATGAATTACTTTATCAGATTAATTAGCTGTCATCTATCAGACAATATGGCTCTGAGGAAATAAGGCATCTTTTAATGGACATCATTGTCTGAAATATGAAGCAGTTCTATGAGGGACTGGAATGCTTGGGGGCCCTATGCTGGGGGTCTGGGAGGCTAGAAGGCAGCCAAAGACACTGATTAAAAAGGGAGAGCAGAGAAGAGTGGAATGAAGGAAACATCAAAATTACACTTCTCTTTTCCCTGCATAATTTTGCCTCGTGTCACCGCAGGGTTGTTTTGTATTTAAATGGTTTTAATAAACCAGTGACCAAACTCATCTTTTCTTTGGCCCATGCACACTCCCTCACCTAAATGGGTCCTGCTTATTTCAAAGAAACAAGTTTAGTGTTTGCCCTGTCCATCCTTTTCAGTGTTCCTGTCTGTCCAAGGGTCTCCTGTCAAGGGCACACACTGCACTGCATTTCCCAGTCCCTTCTGTCTCCCTGGGGTCCAGCAGCTGACTGTTGGATACCTGAAGGTGACCTTGAAATACTCCGTATGGATTTCTGTTCGCCTCGTCTGGATATCTGGAAGCCGATGATTGCAGGACATGAAGAAGATGGAAGATGCGCTTGGTGGCAGAAGCCTAGATGTCCAAGTCACAACAACTTAGAAAAGAGCCATCTGGTGTGTTTGCTGTGGACTGTTTGAGTTGCTAGCAAAGTGCCATGGGCTGGGTAATTTATAAAGCAGATTCCCCACACACACATTTTAGAGGCTGAATGTCTGAGATCAGGGTGTTGTGAGGTTTGTTATCTGGTGAGGGCTATTCTTGGCTTCCAAGCAGGCACCTTATGGCTTTGCCCTTATGACTCGATTACTACTTCTTCTTCTTCTTCTTTTTTTTTTTTTTTTTTTTTGGTTTTGGTTTTTTTGAGACAGGCTTTCTCTGTGTAGCTTTGTGCCTTTCCTGGAGCTCACTTGGTAGCCCAGGCTGGCCTCGAACTCACAGAGATCCGCCTGCCTCTGCCTCCCGAGTGCTGGGATTAAAGGTGTGCGCCACCAACGCCCGGCCGACTCGATTACTTTTTAAAGGTCCCATCTCTGAACACTGTTACCTTGGGGAGCAAGTTACAACCATAGTAATGTCTGTCCAGGAACACCTGCCTTGGGTTTAAGACTGATGACAAACAGGACCATATTGTGCTAGGCACTTGGAACTTGGAGGTCCTTTACTGTGTCCCAGATCATGGCCTCACTCTGCTGCTGTGAGTTTCAATCTCTGCTGAAGTTTGTTATCACTGGAATGCAAACTACTTAAGGCTGTTGTGTAAAAGAGGACTTTAAATGAGACGAAGAAGGTGGTCATCTACGCCTGCTGCTCCAGTTTGCTGGGACTTTCTGTGAGACATTTTGAGTTCTCTGTATTCTTATTTAAACCTCAGAACAACCTTATAGGGCAGATTTATTGGCTACAATTTACAGAGGAGGGAACACACTGGGAAGCTGATCAGGAAACTTGCTGAAGTCAGGCTGCTGCTGAGCAAGGCTCTGTGCTGGCCTTCTCATTCTTCCGAGTAACATAGCGCTCTCCACCAATGTGATAGTCTATTCTTATAGTCACTTGGGGGAGGATCCAGGTCAGTGCACGGAATGACAGCGTAAGGTCACACCATGGACTGAGGAAAAGTCACAGCCTCAAAGAGGGATAAAAAAAAAATTATCTTCCTCTGCCCACAAAAATGTTGTGAAAACGTTTCCTTTATCTGCATTCCACACCTAAAAAATATGGAATTGATTTTCTCTGATTTCCCTTTTCTGCCCTTCATTCAAAGCCTTGATTATGCCCCAGTTTTCTGCAAAGAGAAAATTCTTACTGCTGAGTTGTACAGTCTGCAGATGAGGAGGATTTCAACGGTGGGACATTTATTCCTCCATTGATACATGCATGTAACTCCCACCAGGGGAATGCTTCCTTGGGAGAAAAGAACATTCCTGCATCTATAGAGGTAAAACAAGAAGAAAAGTTGGCCACAGTGTTGGGAAGAAGCATGTACCTTGAAGGGACAGGGAGACAGGGAAAGAGGGCAGCTAAGCAGATGACATTTCTGAAGGCTTTTGTTTCTATTTGTGCAGAGAAGGTGGGGTTTTGCTTGATCACCATCCTGCTTGTCCTTATCCAAATCCATAAAGAGAGTGCACCAAGGAAGAGCTTCACAGTGCCTGGGGACACACACACACACACACACACACACACACACACACACACACACACACGATGTCATGGTTACAGCTTCCAGTAGAACAAAGTCCACCTATGGCTATGCTCAGGATGGTCCCTCAGAAGGACACAGTTTGATAAGACAGGGGCGAAGCAGGAGTTCTCTGTGGTTGAGAGCCCAGGCTACTCAGGAAGAGTCTGAGGTTTGTATTGCCACCTCGCCCTGAACAACAGTTTGGTCAACTTAAACCTCAACTCCCCAAGCTCCAGAGTCCTCCCTTGCGAAGGAGCAGCTGGTTATCTCCCGCAGAGTCTCTGAGGATGGCACAAGGTAGTCTGTGTAAGCACAGTCAACCCCCCCCCCAACAAAATGGAGACAACTGAAGCAGTTACAAAATCACAGCTATTGATAATGCCTTTTAAATATATACCCGTGTGTATGTGTGAGTGTGTGGTGTTTACACATGCATGCAGCCAGACGGAATTCTCAGGTGCTAGCCTCCATTTTCTTTTGAGGCAAAGTCTCTAACTGGCCTGGAACTTACCAGTAGGCTGTCTTGGCTGGCCATTGAGCTCCTGGGCCTTCTGCCTCCATCCTGCCAGCTCTGAGATTAGAAGTGCATGCCACCATAGCCAACACTTTCACATGGGCTCCAGGGACCAACTCAGGTCCTTGTGTTTGCAAAGTGTTGGCACTTTATTAATGAGCTATCTCCCCAGCCCCAACTTAGTTTCATAAGTTAGCATCTGCTTTATGGAGTCAGAAGGTAAAAACAAAACTGGTCAGGAGGTGACGGGAATAAGCCGGTAGACTTTTTGTAGGCGTTGGTACTTGAGTGGTGGACTGGCACAGGGCAGTGACCAGTGAATTCAGTAATTTCTGAAGGATGCTCTGTTAATCTAAGCTCTGGTCCACTTGTCAGGACCTCATAACCCTGGAGGGGAGAGAGGAGCTTTCTATTGAATAGGGCTGCAAGCAGAGGTGGACATGTAAGATAAGATGGAGCTCAGGGTAGGCAGCCAGAGCTAGACAACTCAGAGAACAGTTTTGTGAAGTTGGCAAGGGACCTGGAAAAGTGCTAGACCCTCCTGAACTTGTCCTGTAAGACCACCCTTCACCACTCACTGTGTATGTATGAGTGTGTGTGTGTGTGTGTGTGTGTGTGTGTGTGTGTGTGTGTGTGTGTGTGTGTAGAAACCTCTGGTGTGATTTCTCAGGAGTGCTGTTTTGAAACAGAGTTTTGAAACAGGGTCCTCCTTGGCTTGGAGCCCACCATTTTGCTCGGCTGGCTGGCTTGTGAGCCCAGAGATCCCCCGTGTCTGCCTCCTGGGATTACAAGTGTATACTGCCACATGAGCCTTTTTTTACATGGGCTCTGCAGGTGGAATTAGGTCCTGGTGCTGCTAAGGCAGGCATGTTATTGCCTGGGTCATTTCCTCAGCCTGCTCTGATTTGTAAATGAGCATCTTACTGTGGGAACTAATCATAGGCACAGGAGGTCAGAAGGTAAAATTTCCATACAGTTCATTCTGGAAGTTGTCCTATCCTTTCAGTATTCTGCAAGGTTCTTACCAATTTGTTATAAAACATTGCTTCTCAGAGGAATAGAACCCTTGTCTCCGATACAGAAAGGAGGATGTTTGTTTCTGAAGCAAGATAGATTCAAATAGCGATAACAATTTTTTTTTTGGTGGAAAATAAAAGCATCTCTATGTTTATTTGAGTAAACAAGAAAAAAGCACAATTGGAATGATCTCACCTGCCAAACAAAATAGTTTTCTTTTGAAAGCTGTATTCCGTATACCAGGGTATACAGAGGGGACTGTGATCTCTTGGCTAGTGCGAGCCTCTGTGCCTGCAGCCAGGGCTTCGCCTCACTCTTCTATGCTCCTCCTCAGCCTCGGAGAGACTTTCTGCAGCCACCGGACTGACAGGCCCAGCTGCTTGGCACCAGTATTCATTCTCTCCCCTAACAGCCGTGTTTGCCCTGGGAGTTAATTTGTGGGGATTCACGCTGGCTGAGTTAGGCCTAAAGTTGGAACTAAACTTCATAGAAGCTGAGCTCTGATCCAAGTTAGGCAGAAATATTTACGGCAGCTTCCCCCTTCAGTCAGCTAGCTCTCCTTCTAGAGAGAGGCTGGTATTTTCCATTGATGGGGCTTGATCACATCTCAGGGCTCAGCGCGAGGATACACAGCCCCTGTTTCTTCTCAGTGGCTTCTTT
Source organism: Peromyscus maniculatus bairdii (assembly GCF_049852395.1). Lineage (NCBI taxonomy): Eukaryota > Metazoa > Chordata > Mammalia > Rodentia > Cricetidae > Peromyscus > Peromyscus maniculatus. Next base: position 123,817,133 of record NC_134857.1, on the reverse strand, counting down.
GGAGGGGAGTGGCAGGGCATGTTCTCCTGTAGCCCAGGCTGTCCTGTCCTTAAACTCACATTTCTTGTAGGTCTCATCACAGTATGATCTGTTGTATTTTTAATTATATGTGTATGTGTGGGTATGTATAGAGGTATGTGGGTGTTTATGGAGTTCAGAGGCCCAGAGGAGAGCCTCTGGTTCCCGTGAAGCTGGACTTATAGGTGTGAAGCTCCCAATGTGGGGGCTGGTAAATGTAGCAGGAATCTTAAAAGGTCTTATTAATAAAAATAAACCCGGAGCCAGGTATTGGGGTGAACGCTGAAAGGTCAGAGAAACAGAACTAGCCACAGCTAACCTCACCTCACCAATTCCTCAACTGATCTCGTTTCCTCAAACTGGAAGCCTCTGTGTCCTCATCTGAATAGATCTCAGCTGAACTGCTGCTGAAAGCCTAAAAGCTTAACAGGCTCCAGTTCCTGGTCCTCACGCCTTATAAACCTTTCTGCTTTCTGCCATCACTTCCTGGGATTAAAGGTGTGTGTCACTATGCCTGGCTGTTTCCAGTGTGGCTTTGAACTCACAGAGATCCAGATGGATCTCTGACTCCAAAATGCTAGGATTAAAGGTGTTTGTGTGTGTGTATGTGACTATTTTCTGGTCTTTATGTCTATCTAGTGGCTGTTCTGTTCTCTGACACCAGAGAAGTTTATTAAGGTGCACAATATATTGGGGGACACAATATCACCACAGGTAAACTTTAGTTCTTTGGAAGATCAGTATGTGGTTTTAACCCATGAACCACTTCTCCAGACTCTCTAATTATTATCTCCTCTTCTTCCTTCTTCTCTTCTCCCTCTCCTTTTCTTTCTCCTCCCCTCCTCTTCCTCCTCCTTCCTTACCTCCTTCTCCTCCTCTTCCTTTTCCTTCCTTTCCTCTTGCTTTTTAGAGAGAGAGGGGGTCTCATATATCATATCAGCCATCTAGCCAAACTAGATCTTGAACTTCTGACCTTCCTATCTCTGAAGTACTGGGATGATAGCCACACACCACTACTCCTGTTTTTATGTGTGCCAAAAATTGAACTCGGGTCCTTGCTCACACTAGGCAAACACTCTACAACTGAACGACATCCCTAACCCTTCTGTGAATTTTCTTAGAGATCTGGCCATGCTGACCAATGCCCCATAGAATCAATCACAGGCCGAATAATAAAGGAGATGAAGTTTTCTAATTATATACTTAACACTCATTTTATTTTCATTTTTAACTCAGGGCTTCTCAGGCTTGTCCAGGGGCTTCTGGCAGTATGCCTACCTCCAAGTTCCCAACTGTAAACCTGGTTCTACTTAGATATTTATGAACATAGCAGTGTGGTCACTTCTCATCAGAGCCAGCTTGACTGATGTTCCCCATTGCCCTTGGTACCTGAGATCACTAACCAAACTTGCTCTCAACCCTTGCCTCATTATCTCTCTTAGGGAGTTATAAACCAAGATACCACTTGAAGGTACCCACAGAGAAGAAGTGAAATGGAGACATGGAGGCTGGCATGCCTGGTGACCTGTGACTGGCAAAGGGCTGGCAGGGCATGAATCAAGACTGACTCTTATCCTCCCATTACTTAGCTTCTATCAGAAATGATCTGGCCCTATTTTTCCAACTAAGTAATCAGAGAGGACTCAAGATGGTAGAACATTTGTGGAGACTCACTTCTATCAAGTATCTGTGAGTATGGCTTGTTCCATTGAGACTTGCGATTCAGCTAACAATGTAATTAGACACAAACTTAATAAATCAATTGTGTAATGCTGTTGTGTAAAAGTGGTTACATGCAGTACGCCTCTGAGGTATTTACAATTTGCAAGCAGGTGGGGAGGTTACAATGCCTTAAAGGATTCACAGAGCTTTCTCAGTGGAATTTTGGGCAACTGGAATGGAAGGAAAGCCCCTCCTCACCCTGGGATGAATTTCACTGGGTGCTTTCTTTTACGTATCTAGCCATTTGCCTACTGTGCCCCTGATTCTCCTCGCTATCTAATCATCAAAAGGATTCCTTTGCAATGGGAAGGTAAAGTTCAACCCTGAAGTGGTCTGGTCTGTCTTTCTCTGAGCAACAAAACACCAGCCTCCTGCCTTTACCTATCTGGCTCACCAGGGGATGTGAAGAGCTGTTTACAGGATTGCTGGGCCTGTGAAAGAAGATAACTCTTGATTCTACTTGCTTTCCAAGGGTGATGGGAAGATAAATGCCCACAAAGTCCTGCAAAGGCTTGGGATGAAAGGCACTCGGTAATAGAACATGGTTTAGGATGATTACGTTTTGATATGGTGGCTCTCAGGCCTGCCCCAGGAGTGCAGTGTGGTTGAGGGGTGGGGGAGTCAGCTGGCCCCTCTGTCTCTGTCCCCAGTGACTCAACCCCTAGCAGCTGCCTCTTCAGGCGTTGTCATGTCTGTCCATTCAACTTCGCTTCCATTTTAAGAGGCTGGTGAGGCATTTATGTTTTCACCCTTCACCATCTTCAGAATAGGAGGTAGTTTTTACAAACACACATGCACTATGTAATGGATCCCTCTTCTCCTTGTGTGAGGGTGGATTCAAGGGCCAGACTTAGTCAACAGACATGGGACATATCCTCTGGGCTGGAAACAGTGTTCTCTGTTCTCTGTGTGTGGATGGCCTGACACACAAGCAAGAATCACCTTTTCTCAAGCCAACGAGCGTCACAGTTTGCCCCTTAGTGACAGAATTGGAACTCGGCAAAAGCGAAACAAAACCACCATAGAAAAATACCCTCTCCTTCCCAAATTAATTCTTTCAGTTTATGCTCCCAACTCCATAAAAATGTGCTTTAGCTTTTGAAGTTTTTATTAATATTTATAATGCCCTTTTGTGTGCCCTTGAACCTCACAGAAATAAAGCCTGGTATAAAATGCCTGGTTGCTAGGTGGATTGTAGTGTACCCAAACTCAATCATAAACTTTGAAGTTTATACATATGCATATATTTAACTTTCCTTTCCCTCCACTCAGGTCTCTGGATGGAGGAGTTTATGTTTTAAACACTGTATCTTTAAAGGCAGATTTTAATAGCTTATATTTTAATTTTGAAAGTAATTCATACTTATAAAAATATACAGATGCGCACATAGAAACAGAAGGGAAAGTCCATCCTTAATGACCCATTTCAAAAACCCCAGTGCCAAGCAGCAATCCATATACTTGAAATCCTTTAAAATTAGAGCCCTGTGAGTTGGAGGCATTGAAATGGTTTTAAAAAGCTAAGAACCAGTGATGTTCCCCATCTTTATTTCTAAATATTCAAATGATAAAAATTGTAGAAAATTTCAAAGAATACAGTGAACTATAAGAGATTCATATTGTCTACAAGGAGGAAGGAAAGTTGATGTGTTTTTTTCTGTATGTGAGTGTTAATCGTAAATAGAGTTCACACCGCATAGAGAGAAGGAAATGGGGACACTGCCTTTTCTGTAGCTGTAGACTGTGTGGAGCCGAGTTTCCCATCCCGGCCGCTCTTTGCTTTGGGTAGTATCTTATCCACCACAGAGCTGAGCCCCCATAGAGCCGCTGGAGTCTAATGTGATCCAAACCAGTCCCTCACATACATCTCCTCTTATGCTGCTATCTTTACTTGCTCTGACAATACAAATCCTTTCTAACACAAACAAACCCTAAAACCACCCCAAGTTCACTATTGAAAGGGAATCCATGTTTAACACTTTAGTGTATTTCTTCCAGAACTTTCCCCTGCAAATACGAATACACAATGGTACTCTCTTCTTCCCATCACCCCACATGATACTGGGACAACTTTCTAGTGTCAAGAAATCTCCTAAAGACATAATTTTGAATGAGTGTGTGTAAAATATCCACTACATATTCATACCACTTACATGTAATGAGGTGGGTGTGGTGGAGAACACCTAGCCCTCTCACCTCATGCTCCTAGGGTGGAGGAGGAGCTCTTCACTAACCAGGAAGGAGACAGGGACGAACACGTGTTTGTCTTTCTCTTCCCTCCTAGGGCAGAGTGGCTCATGTGGCAGCTGAGGATTACCTCACTTGCCCCCCACGAGAGTCCTGTGAGAACCAGAGGCTTTGAGGCTCAGTTTCTTGAAATTGCTGATTGTTCCCACATATGGCCAGTTTCTCCATCGGGAAAGACACTTGTTTTTCAGGCATCCTCTTGCCCCAGGGGTGGGCCTGCTGTTGGGGATGAGGTTTAATTATGAAGGAAAAGAGGTAGGGTTGGGGTCTACCAAGTGGGCTGTGTCTTCAGTCAAGTTCAGGTAATCTTTGTGACTGTGTACAGCTGTGCGTCTCTTGGGCTCTGGTGTCAGACTCTCTCTCTCTTCTTAAGTCAGATGGTGGGAGACAGTGAGTCAAGAGAAAAGAGCATAATTAATTATACACCTGTACCTCAGTGAATATGACTATAGTTAACATTTGTTTAGCATTTCTTCTGTGCTAGGCTGCCATGCCCCCAATAATCCCACGGAGTAGTATTACTGTTTTAATACTAACTTGTGCATGGCCAAACAGATGCATGGTGAAATCCTTGAGCCACTGGTAGAGTTGGGGTTTATTTCTTGCCTTCCATCCATTTCATGTGAGAAACACCACACAAACTGTTCTGTACAATAGTAGCTTGAGCCTGTAGGCTTTCCCTGGTGCTTCTCCCATTATTGAATCTGTCATTTTCTTTTACAATATTCTATAATAGCCATTGAATGCCCTTTAATACCATTTACAGTGACTTTTGGTGGTTGAGAAGATTTCTGCTTTTAATGCTCTGAGATCTTTTCTTATTTTCCTTCATGACTTACTCAGTTTTTGTGCTTTGAAGGTTCTTAGGCATCTGGTAGATTTGCATCTATATTTTACTTGGGTTCCTATGGTTTTATTTGAAAAGCATAGCTTTTGCCAAATTATTTCACATGAAGGAAACTTTATTTAGTTATTGTTGTTCTGTTTTAAAGTGAAAAATTAGCTGATTCAGGACCATCCTCTTTTCACAGGATTCTAATGCATACACTGATATGGGCTTTGGTATCTGTTTTCTGCAGTGAGTTGGTGCTTCTGTACGCCAAGTTTTCACCCAAGCTTTATGATGCATGTTACTTTTTAGAAGGATTAACCTATCCTTGTCCTCCATTTATAAAAGTGTATTACAGGATACCTTTATATATATATTTTTTAAAAGCCCTCTTATCAATCTTGACTTCTTACTGGGAATTTAATTACAATCTACCTATATTTACAACTTAATTTGGAACAATTTAAGGCGTTTGCAAACTTTTCCTCATTTACTAATACACGTTTCTGAGCATTTCAGTAAAGTGACGAAAGTGTCATCATCAAACTGAAAGTATTTTCCGCTCGGGATATTTTGGTTATTTTACATTTTCAGGAACTCTAAGGGATGGATTAGTATATAAATAGTGTTGTGATTTGACATAATCTGAAGTAGTTGTTGCTGGGGTCTAGGTAAGTTTTTAAAGTGTTTTGTCTATGACTGATTATTGAACTCATTGTGAGTTTTCATTGAATTCTCTCCAGTTGTTTGTGTTTAGCTACAGCATTTAAAATAATGAATTTTGTTACTTACAATTTTTACATATGCCTTATTGTTATCCCTTTGTCAGAAACTTCCAGAACAATATTAAACATTCACCAGTAAAATGGACATTTTAACTTCTTTCGGATTTTAGTGAGACTGTCTGCAGGCTTACACTGTAAATAGGTTAGCTTGTGTCATTTTAGGACAGATAGTTAAATTAGAAACAATTTTTCTCTTTATAAAAATGTTTTCTTGGGGGCTGGAGAGATGGCTCAGAGGTTAAGAGCACTGACTGTTCTTCCAGAGGTCCTGAGTTCAATTCCCAGCAACCACATGGTGGCTCACAACCACCTGTAATGAGTTCTGGTGCCCTCTTCTGGCCGGCAGTCATACATGCTGTATACATAATAAATAAATAAATCTTAAAAAAAAAGTTTTCTTTTTTTAATTGAGCAATTTTTTCATTCATTTTACACACCAATCAAAGATCCCATCCCCCTCATCCCTCCCCATCCCCCTTCCCCTCCCACCCCCCACCCCCCCACAAGAAGGCAAGGCCTCCCATGGAGAGGCACATCCAGTAGAGGCAAGTCCAAGCCCTTCCCCCTGCTTCAAAGCTGCACGAGGTGTCCTATCATAGGTTTAGACATCAAAATAACGAACAATCCAATTAAAAAATGGGCTATAGAGCTAAACAGAATTCTCAAAGGAAGAATTTCAAATGTCCGAAAGACATTTAAGGAATTGCTCAGCATCCTTAGTCATCAGGGAGATGCAAATCAAAATGACTCTGAGATACTGTCTTATACCTGTCAAGATGGCTAAGACCAAAAGCACTGTAGACAGCTTATGTTGGAGAGAGGAACACTCCTTCATTGTTGGTGGGAATGCAAACTTGTACAGCCACTTTGGAAATCAGTATGGTGGTTTCTCAGAAAACTGGTAATCAACCTTCCTCAAGACCCAGCTATACCACCCTTGGGCATATACCCAAGGAATGCCCAATCATACCACAGGGACACATGCACAACTATGTTCATAGCAGCATTATTTGTAATAGCCACAACCTGAAACAACCTAGATGCCCCTCAACTGAAAAATGGATTAAGAAAATGTGTTACATATACACAATGGAGTATTACTCAACAGAGAAAAACAATGACATCATGAAATTTGCAGGCAAATAAAATGTTTTCTTTTTAAACAACCAGGACAAAATTATAAGTTTTATTATATTTGGGGTGAGTGTGTGTGTGTGTGTGTGTGTGTGTGTGTGTGTGTGTGTGTATGTGAAACTTCCTATTTATGTGTTCAGACATTAAGCCATCCTTGCATTTTCAGGGCCATACTCAATGAAATGTTGATATGCCATTCTCCATGTGTCTTTCACATTTCTGTGGCTCTTGTGAATGGGACAGGGACAACTCTTTGGTAGTATTTGATGAAAGACAGAGATGTTCTTTTTCCAAAACAAAGGACAAGTTTACTCTAGCCTTGAGGGCAGAGCGCTCTTCCTGTGGAGCAACCTTCAGCCATGCTTAGGAAGCACTGTAGCAATGACACTATCTCCCTCTGGAGCTGTGGCCAGATGCTATTGCCTACTCGTGAAAGATTTGAGTTTCCCAAGTTCAGGTTTCTCACCTGTAATGCCCCTCTCCTCCCATTGCATGAACAATTGTCTACACAGACCCATATCATGTTACTCTCCCAAGAGTGGGGCAAGGGGTGGGTGCTTTGGCATACCTAAGGATGCTCACTCTGCTTCCTGAACCTTAAATAACAAATTCCATAGACTCTCCCAGCCTCATTCCCCCTGCCACAGAGAACTGTGGCAGACTGCCAGTGGGTGAAAATAAAATATGAGTATGAGCCCTTTACAATTTTTTTTTTCAAGACAGGGTCTCTCTATGTAGCTCTGGCGGTTCTGTAACTCTCTCTGTAGATCAGGATGGCCTTGAACTCAGAGATCCTGACTCTGCCTCCCCAATGCTGGGATTAAAGGCAAGTGTCACCATTGCCAGGCCCCTGTACAGTTCTTATTGGTAATTTCTGTCTATGATTTTAAGAATGATTGGTTTATAACTTTCCTAATGCTGCTGTTATTAGATCATAGCTATGTTCACACTAAAAGAAATGCATAGTTTTTTGCTCTTTGTACTGAAATAGTATATATAATGTGTGAATTGTTCTTTTAAAACTCACAAATACTGATAAGACTGTTTTGATTTAGGAACTTGACTGAAATTAATTCTATTTTCATTATTTCCTATTGCTAGGGGGTCTATTTTGGTTTACTCCTTGTTACTGAGTTAATTTTAGTCCTCTATACTTTCTCAGAAACATCAGTGAATTAAAACATTTAACCATCTATAGTATTATAAGGGATTTTGAATAATGTCTACTGTATCTATACTGTATCTTGTTTTTAACTTCAAGTATTTATGTTTTAAATTCTATTTTTCCTTCTTTGCCAGGATGTTTTATTGTTTATGTTTTTTTCATTTCCTTCTGCTATAAAAAATATTTTTATTTTTTAAGGTCTTAAATTTAATCATGGTGAATTCTTTTATTTGTAATACTTCTGGCCTAATAAAGCCAGTATATGAATCTTCTTTTCCCCTTGACTAGTATTCTACTTTATCAAATTTTATATGCAGTCATTGTAGTATTAGATCTTTATAATTCTATAATTTATAATCGATTGATCTTTCCTTTGATCTGATAGTCATGTTTGATATGTTTTCTAATTTAAAAGTAAAATTTTTTTTTAAAAATCTTATTACTTTTTTTTTAGCTTGTTTTATCATATTTACAGGACATAGTGTTTCTACTTTCCTTTTACAAAATTTCATCAAAATTTTATTTTGGGGCTAATATGTGATTCATTTCTAAAAATATTTCAGAGTTTTTTTTTTTTTTTTGGTAAAATAATGTACTCATGGAAGGTATCTATCATCTAAGGGGGTATATGTCTGTAATCCCAGTATTTGGCATGTGGAGACCTGAAGATCAGGAGTTTGAAGTCATCTTTAGCTGTATAGCAATTTGAAGCCAACCTGGGCTACAAGAGACCTTGTCTCAAAAGCAATATTGTTATTATTATCTAAAATTTTCTTGTTAAGTCTGCTCCTTTTTAGGCACATTTGATTTATCAAAGAAGGAAAACAGTGAGGGAAATTCCAGGTTCTTTCAGTATGCTAAAGAGCTCTGTGCTTTATGTAGTTTAATATTAGTTGTTAGCTACATGTTTCTGCCTGGTTCTTATCTTGTGAATTCTTAAACATTATAAATTTGCATTATTTGTTTTGTTTTTTGCCTACTCTTTGTGCTAGTAACATTTCTAGTTATCTATGCCGTTAGATCTTTGCCCATCTTTGTGTGTGCGCGTGTGTGCGTGCGTGCGTGCGTGTGTGTGTGTGTGTGTGTGTGTGTGTGTGTGTGTATGTGTGTGTGTGTGTACAGATACCTCTGCAGGGGCCTGTGGCAGCCAGAGGTTAACCGCAGGGATCTTCCTTAGTCTTGCTTCACTTTACTCCTTGAGACAGCGTCCCTCACTGACCTGAAGTTTACCGATTGGCTAGATGACCTGGCCAGTGAGCCTCTGGGGCCTTCTACCTTTAACCCTTGAGGGATGGGGTAATAGGCACATACCACCCCACTAGGCCTTTAATTCAGGTGCTGAGGAGCTGGGGAGTCGAACTCAGGTCTCTGTGCTTGCACAGAAAGCACATTGTCCTCTCCAGCCGTGTGGTTAGCCATCTCTCCAGCATCATGCCAGTGTTTTAACTTAGTTCATATGTGTAATTTTGAAATCCAGTCTACAGGTAAATTTTGTTTATTGACCAAATTTCAGAGTCTTGATGTTTTAATAAAGAATTTAAATTGATTTATATTAATTTTTACAGTTGACATCTTTGTTTTTGTGTTACATTGTTTTATATCTTTCCTCCTTCCTTCCTGTTTCTCTATTTCCTTGACACTGGCCCCTCTTTCTGATATATGGATTAGATTTTCTTTACATTTTCCTACTTAGAATTTCAGCATTTCTCTGAAATTTTAATTAACATATGTAATCGTATATTCCCGTAATCATGCCAAGAATGAAACAATCTCTTGACCTTTTACTTTGCTAGATGATATAATTAGCATTCGGCAACTATTTTCTTATTATCTATGTTCATGAAAATATAATTTTAAAAACATATTTACCATGGAACAACTCTGGGACCTTTTCTTCATTTTAAGAGCTAGTGAATATTGCTGAAATTATGGAAAATGTTGCTACAGAATCTTAAATGTTCAGTATCAGCCATTCTAAACATTTTTATCATAGAAATGAAACCACAGAAGTCTCAGAGACTTTGAAGGACTTTTTCTAGTCCCCCAAACTTGAGCAGCAGCATTAGACCTCAGAGATGGGTATCTTGGGCCTCAAACTAGAGCTATTTCTGTTCTCCTCTGCATTTTACAGTGGCGATGGAGAGGGAGCTTGAAGCTATTTGGGGCTAGAGGACAAGACAGGAGAGGAGAAAGGGTTTGAAGCCCAGACAACAACGGGAGCATTTGACTTAGAAAAGGGAGCAGTGTATAGCTGCAGCTCCAACAAAAATATAGAGAAACTATCCAGACTGCTCCTGTGGCTGTGTCATCTCAGGAGGGCCGAGGGGTGGTGAGATGTTCTGCTGTGATCATAAGTCTCAGATGAGGTCTTAGTCTGAGCTCTTTGGGTGATTTGGCTCTTCCTGTGCCGGGATTTTCCTCTGTTCCCTTTTATCGAGTTTTAATAAGAAGCCATCTGGTGGAATATTTTGGACTTGGGCTGATATTTAACATGCATAACAGGCTGCTTTCAAGAGTGACTGTTTAGCCACCAAATAAAATAAAAAATAAAGGCGATGATTATAGCCCAAATAACACCATACTTTAATCTTTCCTGATTGACAGAAAGATTCTGGTCAATTATCTTTTAGTTGAAAAACAAAATCATTGGGGAACATCAGCTTAGAAAAGTTCTGGCATGAGGAAGAGGCAGCTTTCTCCCTCAAAGTCAGAGATTCCAGGACTCAACCCACTAGACCTGAGCTATGCCCCCAGGGAGGCAGAGGAGAGTCGAGGTGGCATTCAGTTTCCATGGACATAGATAGCTCCCAGGCAGCACAATGAGGCAGCTCGTCATTCACAAGGACCCAGTTCATCTCTAAAGTGTTTCTTTTACTTTTTTATTAATTAATTTTTATACCAAAGCCAATAACTATCTGCTGAAATATTGAGATTATTAAGATGAGATGAACTAGAGAGCAGGCATGCTCGAGTTATATACTTTTTTTGAAATTTTATGTGCATTGGTGTTTTGCCTGCATGTATGTTTGTGTTAGAGTGTCAGATGCCCAAGAACTGGAGTTACAGACAGTTTTGAGTGGCCATATGGGTGCTGGGAATTGAACCAGGGTCCTCTGGAAGAGCAGTGAGCAGTCTTAACCACTGAGCCATCTCTCCAGCGCGCCCCACCCCCAAGTCTTATAGATTTTTAAAGATTGTTTGTCAGGGGAGAAGTTGGTATCCAAGTATTTTGAAGGATTAAATTGCTCTTATTCATCTCACCCCTTGTCCCATATCTCTTTTCATGTTAAGGAACATGATTGATATCAAAATTCTGTAGATAATGTTATTAGCTCCACACAACACCTCAAATATACTTACTCAAGATCATATACAAAATATCTTTCTAAACTGGAAAATAATCCATGTACATGTGGTTATTGACTTGCATGGGAATATCAGCCCTACATAGTGTCATTAGTCCTTCAGTAAATATTTTTTATGCTTGTGGTCTGGGTGATAGTGACATTAGATATGACGCATTCTTTTCTGACTCGTGGTATTCTTTTTAGCACGACTTTAAGTGGATTTGACACTTGTAAAACGTTGTGACTTTCATCTTCATGCTGGGCACTACACTCCTGTTTGTCCTTGGCATCTTTCTAATCATTTGCCCCCACATGTTCCATGTCATTGGCTTTTTGGACTCATGTCATTCTCCCAGTATAGCAGGACTGGCTACTGGGGCTCATGGTTGAAACTTGTATACTTTTCACGTCAAGGGATCTTGTTCACTCTATTTCATTTTGGTGCTGGATGATTAAATTTGAATGGAATGCCACTGCTGGATAGGTCAGTTCTACTTATTTTTAGGCTTTTACTTCAGTTTCAAAATGGAAACAATGGTTTGAGGCTATGGATTTAGTGGCAGCATGCTTGTCTAGAAGGTGCAACAGCCTGGGTTCAATTCCCAGCACCAAAAAGAAATATGTAATCAAACACTTGATGTCTTAATATCAGCTCTCCCCGCGCCCACATCATTTGTAAATATGTTTTCCAATCTATATGTCACATGACAATATGACAAGGAAGGCCAAACATTGTGCATCATGGCTTTACCTCATCAATATGTTTGTTCCATTGCTCAGAGGCCTAGATGCAAGCTTTGGTCATCCCTGTGCTGACCCTGCAGGTTGTCAGCACAATCACATGCCCTGAGACCAGAGGCTGTGATTCCCAACCTGGCTGCTTATGTGAGACATCTAGAAAGCGTATATGGGTTCTCTAGCTCCAGTCTGCCAACTGAATCAGAATCAAAGAGTTCTGGAATCTGAGTTTTAAACCAGCTCATTATTTAGTTCAATATTTCTGGGTCCATAGTCAGGACATCTACTGGTCTTGAGTGCTGTGTGTGTGGATATACACATGTGTCTGAGGTACCAAACAGGAACATCTTATAATGGGACAGAATTCTTGGCATCCTCCTTATAAGTGAGAGATGAGTTTAGAGTTCTTCATGGCTTAAGGTACATGAATAAGTGCACATAGAGCCAGTAGGGAGACCTGAGAAAAAACAAAGTTTTCAGGGAGAGGGAGAGAGCAAAGTGCCTGATTCTTACTCTAGATTTATTTTATTTTCTTTAAATTATGCTCACACACACACACACACACACACACACACACACACACACACACCCTTCCTTGAGCATTAAAGCACTCACTAGAATTTGAAAAGCTATGGGTTAATTTACCTGATCAATGCTAATTGATCAGTCAAAAAAGCAACACTAGCTGAGGTACTGAGAGACATGGTAGAGCTAACACAGGACAGATCACATGATGGGTCACAGAGGCCCCGGAACAAATCCCAGCTCCACTGTGTGATTGTGGCAATCCCATCGTTCAGCTTCTGGTTCTATCAAACAGGCATACCTCTTCTGCTCGTTTAGTTAAATAGTGTATCGATGGTATCTTACAGTTGGTACCTAGGAGTAGTTTGTCACTTGGAGAGAGTGCTTAGTAGTGTCATGGGTTAGTACTACCCTCACTCAGGATGTTATAGTTGGTTACAAGCAACAATTAGTCAATTGTAGAGTGCTTAGTAAGTACCATTGGTTGGTATCAACTTTACGCAGGGTGAATCTTCCCTTTTTAGTTAAACCTTTCTGGAAACCCCCTCATAGACACGTAGACCTCCAGAGGTGTATGTTTTAATTGCTTCTAAATCCTGATAATGGAGATAAGCAACATAAGGGGGTTTGCTCATTTTTAGTGCCCCTCTTGAATCTAAGGCCCTCTTGTAGAAAGTGTTTACACTGAGCTTCAAGTCTTCTGGTTAGTTTGATCTTCTTCTTCTTCTTCTTCTTCTTCTTCTTCTTCTTCTTCTTCTTCTTCTTCTTCTTCTTCTTCTTCTTCTCCTCCTCCTCCTCCTCCTCCTCCTCCTCCTCCTCCTCCTCCTCTTCCTCCTCCTCCTCTTCCTCCTCCTCCTCCTCCTCCTCCTCCTCCTCCTCCTCCTTCTTTTTTGAGACAGGGTTTCTCTGTGTAGTTTTGGTGCTGGTTCTTGATTTGGCTCTGTAAACCAGGCTGGCCTTGAACTCACAGATATCTGCCTGGCTCTGCCTCCCTAGAGCTGGGATTAAAGGCGTTGGCCACCGCCGCTGGACCAGTGTGATTTTCTTTCTGTCAAGCAGAAACCCATTTCTCCTCCCTTGTCCCTGGGAACCCCTCGCATTCCAGGTGTTGAAGGAGAAAATGAGCCAAACTCCAAACACCTTTTGCCACCCACATAAGGTGCACCTATCCAATGGTGTTCAGAGAACCGGCCTCTTCAGTTTTTTAGTTCTGGCTGCTCTGCAGAAAGGAACTTGTTCAAAGAGGCCTTGGCAGTGGAAGCTGCTGCAAGAACTAGCACTGATACATGGCAGCTGCATGTTGGACACTCCCTTCATCTTCTCTAGTCAATTGAAGATTTTAGACCTTGCAAACCACTGCTGCCGTGGATGCCAAAGGATACCTGCGCCTGTGTATGGATTTGTACACGTCCACGTGCGAGCGTGTGTCCACACACTCTCAGGCTTGTTTTGTCATTAAACTTAGGAGAGGACCCAGGAAAGCCCTTCTCTTTGTATATTTTTCCTCTAAGGTGTGTAGCAGGAATCTTAAAAGTTCTTATTAATAAAATCAAACCTGAGGCGAGTTATTGGGGTCCATGCTGGTAGATCAGAGAGACAGAACAAGCCACAGCTATCTCACCTCGCCAGTTCCTCAGCTGGTCCTGTTTCCTCAGACTGGAAGCTTCTGTGTCCTCATCCAGAATGAATCTCAGCTGTACTGTGTTGCTCCATAGCCTGAAAGCTTAACCAGGCCAAATGCTTAACCAGCCAAATGCTTAACCAGCCAAATGCCTCTAGTTTCTGGTCCTCACGCCTTATATATCTTTCTGTTTTCTACCACCACTCCCTGGGATTAAAGGCTGGCTTTCTGGGATTAAAGGCGTGTCTCACCATGCTTGGCTATTTCCAATGTGGCCTTGAACTCACAGAGATCCAGAGGGATTTCTATCTCTGGAATGCTAGGATTAAAGGTGTGAGTGCCACGATTTTCTAGCCTTTGTATCTAGTGGCTGTCTATTCTCTGACCCCAGATAAATTTATTAGAGTACACAATATTTTGGGGAACACAATACCACCACAAAGGTGGAAGTGCCATCATTGAAAACCAAGTGGTGCTTATGAAATTTTACTTCTGTCCACTGAAGTCCGACCAAGTTTTCCACACCCTCAGCGTTCTTGACAGAATCAGTGCACCAGTCTGCTCCTGCACCCTTTCAACACTCTCCTCTGTGTCACAGTGGAAAGTATTTTAGCACCCCCCTGTCTCTGTTATGCACACGACACTTTTTGTCAAGTACCAGGATGAGGCTGAACCGCAGCCCAGGGTAGACGTTCTACCTCAAGCCAGCCAAGCCTGCATCTTCCTCTTCTGCCGCCAAGCCTGTCCTGCTTGATTGAATGAACGAATATCTGTTATGCCTTATTTGTCTGAGTTAGACCATATCTGCTGCAGGTCAATAGTGTGCTGAAATGTTTCATGGCAATTTGTTAACGAACACTGCTCTAACCCAGCACTGACTTCGGTTTACATTAACAGGATAACAATTTTATTATCTTGTAAATATGTGGGTCTAAGCAAGAATCAGACATGTGATGTACTGAACTTACAGAAGTGGTAAAAAACTGTGTGATTATTTAAATTGCAAAGAGATCTTTCACTCTTAGATGTTCCTTTAAAAGTAGTAACACTGTCTTTAGTGGGAAAGGCTTTTGAATGTCTTTCATATACATTATCTCATTTGTTCCTATCCACATTCCTATGAACTAAGTGGGTTAGTGACTATTATCTGCATGCTTTATGGCTTAGCCATTTGGTATGTAATTTCCTTTACAAAAAGTCAACCCATCACTTTTTTTAGAAAGCACAATCGAGTGTGAGAGTATGCCTCACTCCATTTGCTCATATATATGTCTAGAGGAGCACTCTGGTTATCTCTTGCTATGTAACAAATTACCCCCAAATTTAATGGTTTAAAAATGTCATTTGAGTATTACTTTTTTTATTCAGTAGTTTAATAGTAGTAAGCTGGGTAACCTCTGATTCATGTGCAGTCACCTGAGATCATTTGGTTTGGTACTAGAGATCCCAAGATGGTCTGTTTCTTGAGTTTAGTGCCTTGACTGGGATGTGCAGAGGCTGAGGATGTCAAGTAGGATGCCTATGTGGAGACCCGGGCTCCTGCAGACAGTGCTCAGAGAACCTAAGTAGCTCTAGGCCCATGTCAGTTCTGTCATATTTGTATTCTCTCTCTCCTGTTCTCCCTCCTTCCTTCTCTCTCCATGGGTCTTACTATCTAGCTCAGGCTGGCCTTGAACTTGACATCTGCTTGCCTCCTTCTGCACCTGGTAGGATGACAGATATGCGTTACCATGCCATATTCTCAAGACCGAAGAAAACCAAGGAACACGCCCCAATTCTAGGCTGTAGTAGGCATTGTAACATGAATCTTAAAGGTTCTTACTAATAAAATCAAACCCGAGGCCAGTTATTGGGGTGAATACTGGAAGGTCAGAGAGACAGAACAAGCCACAGCTATCTCACCTCACCAGTTCCTCAGCTGGTCCTGTTTCCTCAGACTGGAAGCCTCTGAGTCCTCATCCAGAATGAATCCCAAGTGAACTGTGCTGCTTCAAAGACTGAATACTTAACTAGCCACATGTTTAACCAGCCAAATGCTTAACCAGGCCAAAATGCTTCTAGTTTCTGGTCCTCATGTCTTATATACCTTTCTGCTTTCTACCATCACTCTCTAGGATTAAAGGCTTGCTTCCTGGGATTAAAGGCGTGAGTCACCATGCCTGGCTGTTTCCAATGTGGCCTTGAACTCACAGAGATCCCAGATGGATTTCTGCCTCTGGAATGCTAGGATTAAAGGCATGTGCTATCACTGCCTAACTAGTGGCTTTTCTGTTCCCTGACCCCAGATAAGCTTATTAAGGTACACAATACTTTAGGGAACACAATACCACCGCAAGGCATCTTACTCCTCAGTGAGAAGGTATCAGAGACTCGGCTTCAGTCTTTAACCCTGGCATCCCCTTCCTATGCTAGAGTGCCTTCATTTTAGCTAAGGAACTCCCAAGTGATCATCTTGTGACAGAGCAGGACCTACACAGCATGGGGTCTGGCAGGAGATCCCAGCCAGATGGGCATGTGATTCTTTGGGTATGTTCTGAGTGTGGTTTCCTCTAAACCCCGAACACAGAAACACGTGTGATGCCTTTTCCCCAACATATAATGTTGAGACAGGTGATGAATGCAATAGATGTCCCCATTCAGAAATGAGAAAACGGGAAGCACAGAGGAGCCTTTAGCCTGTACTCTGTCTCAGTAATTGCTCACCACCACTGACATCTTTGATTAGAGCAGTAATGGAATAAGATAATCATATCATTATTACCAATAATTAGCATTTATTTTTTAGCTTGTTTTTCTCAATCTACAGTATTTTATAAATGCTAAAATTAATCATCTGGCACTTTTGTTATTCCTTTCAGACATTAAAATGTAGCCAAATTCATTATTTCAGTGGTGTGTGTGTGTGTGTGTGTGTGTGTGTGTGTGTGTGTAAACCTCATGGAACCCAAGCTATCTCAAATTCACTATGTGGCCAATGTTGACCTTGAACTCTTGATTCTTCTGTCAAAGTTTTTGAAGCTGCTCACGCAATACAATTTCTCTTGTCTAGATGACCATAGGCAATATCATGAAATTTTCTGCCTCATCATAAACAGGGCACTGGCCTCTAATAGTTATTATTATATTATCATCTAATTAGTCAGCAGCAGTCTCCCTCAGGTCCCGCTACCTTCCTAGCTTCTGTCCATTTTCTGGTTCTGAAATAGGGGGCTGAGATCTCTCTGTGAAATTGCTCCGCTGCCAGGAGTCAGAGTCTGTTCCTGTTGTCTATTACTGAAAAGTAAGTCACTCTCAGACTTGGCTAGCAGTAACCACTCTTTTATAGTATTAAGATTTTATTGCATGGGAATTAGGCACAGGGCTCTGCAGAGAAATTCTTTTGCTCTATGACAAATTAACTGAGGTCATTCAGTAGTGTTTGGTTGGTGGATAGGTTTGTTAGGAGGGTCAGAACAGATTCACCCCGATACTTACAACACCACAACACAGCAGGTTTGTCTGGAAGGTGGGTCCCAGCTGAGACTGCATACTGGAGTATCTGTCTGTACATGGCCCCTAGTAGGGTGGCTTCCGGCTTCTTACATGGTGACTCAGGGGCCTGGAGAGAGTATTCCAAGAGGTCAGAACTAGAAACTGCTAATTTCCTGAGACCTGGAGCAGCGCTGGTTCAGCTTCCCTTCTGTTATTTGCCAAAATAGTTACAGAGTTCACCCAGACCCATGGGCATGATACCATAGGCCTCATCTGATCACGGGTAGAAAATCAACTTCTAGCTTTTCATCAGATGTACAGGGATGCCTGAGTCAATGGAACAATTCAGGATTAGACAGTCAAAGTTCTGGCTCCCCTCCTTCCATTGCTTGATATGTCTGAGCTGATTCAAATACCTTAGTATCAGTTTATATCACAGACAAAATGGAGATGGTGATACCTGTTGTCACTTAGTGGCTCTGGTGTGTGTGTGTGTGTGTGTGTGTGTGTGTGTGTGTGTGTGTGTGTGTGTTTACGTGTATGTATGTATGTGTTTTGTGGCTCTCATAAAAAATAATTACTATTCAGAAAGTATACTCTAAATTGCTCTAGGAAGTAGAATAATGAATTACCATAACTAATTGGGCTATTATAAAAATCTCAGAATTTTTATGTTGAGAGACAAAATTGGGTCTCAGTATTATATAATATTAGCAGGGTCACACAGAAACAGGCACACACAGAAACTTTATACACCAAGCACAGAAATGCATATTCTAACATTCATACTTTCTGTCTTTCCTGTGCCAGGTAATATATATTTCTCACTGAATCTTTGCAACATCCTTTTGAGGAAAGCAGCATTATTAACAGCTTAATCATAGTTCTCTGAAACATTTTAGTTTTGGAATTTAAATTCTAACATATTCTTTGCATATTTATGCATAATACATC
The DNA here is from genome assembly GCF_049852395.1 of Peromyscus maniculatus bairdii. Taxonomy (NCBI): domain Eukaryota; kingdom Metazoa; phylum Chordata; class Mammalia; order Rodentia; family Cricetidae; genus Peromyscus; species Peromyscus maniculatus. The sequence continues at coordinate 123,798,577 of NC_134857.1, read as the reverse complement.
TTAAAAAGGATCTAATGAAAACTTTAGTAGAGTCTGTAGGGGTTTTGTTTAAATTCTATGGAAACTGCCCCTTTTTTATTTTGTACAAATATTCTTGCAAAATGAGATAAAAGCAGATCTGTGAAGATATCAAAGTGAAATAACTAGAGGGAGATTTTTAAAAAAGATGTAGAGAAGTTAGATCCTTTTACTGACAGCAGCTTGATGAAATATGGGTGGTTGCCACCGTAGGTGCAGAGGTGGGCTGGAAGCCAGGCATGAAGTGTGCAACCTCACAAAGACACTCTCCTCCCTCGGACCAAAAGTCTCTTTTATTGTCTTAGGAGAGAATGGAACTAGAGACCCTTTTTACCCCATGCTAATGACAATATTCATGTGTGATTCCAAGTAAGGGTGATGAAACACTAGACCCAAAAAACAAATTTACATCTTGTTATGAGTCTTTCTTTGTACCACCAGCTCCCAAATAACAACACAGAGACTTATTAATTATGAAACTTGGCCTTAGCTTAGGCTTGTCCCACTAGCTCTTATTACTTAAATTAACCCATTTATATTAATCTATATTTTGCCTCATGGCTTTTTACCTTTCTTTCATTCTGTATGTTCAACTTCCTCCATGTCTTGTTGGTGTCTCTCTGTGCCTCAATTATCTCCTCCTACCTTCTCCTGTGCCTGGAAGTCCCACCTATACCTCCTGCCTAGCTATTGGCTGTTCAGGTTTTTATTACACCAGTCATAGCAATACATTTCCACACTGTGTACAAATATTTCACAACATTTCCCCCTTTTCGCCTAAATAAAAAGGAAAGTTTTTAACTCTAACATAGTAAAACTATATACAGTAAGAACAATTATCAGGTGAGAATTACATTTACAATGTCCAGTTTATCTGTATTTGGCAAATTCAGAGAAAATTTTCCATTATCTATTCTATCTTGATGAGTCAAAAGTCTTATACCTAATTTACTTTCTATCCTAACTTGTATTAACAACCTAAAACTATCCTTTTAGAACTCAAAATATTTTCTTAGATTAACAACTTAAGTTTTTATGTTTCTCAACCATATACACTTTATACCTCTTTTGTGAGTTTATTTTCTTAATTTGGTAACAAGGAAAACTATAACTATAATTATCTCATCATCAGAGACTTGAAAAGGATGTAATATTACCTGAGTATAGAGGAAGTGCAGAGCAAACATCTTCCAAAACTATAGAAATGACAGAAGCAGCTGGCTGCCTGAATAGTCACCCAAGGCCCCTTTGCAACATGAGGACTTCCATCTTTGGCCTATCGGCCTAGAATATCTGACAGACTTTCCTGTGTAGTGGGAATTTTGAAGGACTGCCCTACCCTGTCTTGGCAAAGTTCAGCAATTACCTTCTTTTGTGTCTTGCATGTCCAATTTGGACAGCACATTGACAGCAGTTGAGGCAAGGGCAGTTTCTTGCTCAGTGGCTAACTTTTGCTACAAAGAACATAAACTCCATATGGAGTTTCTTCAATGCCCACCATATTTTCAGAAGTAGATTGGTGCTGCCAGGAGCAGACATGTCTCATTGTCAAAAAAAAAAAATCAAAAAACCTTATGTTATTAAAACATCTCAAATACCACATCCTGTAGGTCTCTGAAGTATTTGAAAACCACTTATCTATCTAAAATATATCTTTGTTTAACCTTGAAAACATATTTAACATGACTACAAGTTTGATTGTTATAGATGACTAAATACTAACCTGCATTTCTTTATTATCCTAAACAGTTTGTAATAATAGCTTGCAAGGACTAGAACTTTATATTACATTTGTAAATGAGCTGCATAGATACAATACCTTAAACAAGAGTAGAAACATATATACAGTATAACAAGAATAACCTTAAATTTGTATCAATATCCAAAAATCCATACAAATGTAAAATATTTGATATGAATAGTTGTCTTTTTATCCTATAATCCTGTATCCCCAACAAATGATGACAAACATCCATAATCCACCGAATGACCAAAACCACTCATACCTCACCTCTTGGGAATGTAGATATTGTATTCTCTATACTATTTTCTGTTGTCTGGGGGCAATGGCATCCCCAGGGGACCCTGAGAAAATTGAGATAATGGTCAAGTCCTAAGAAAACTAGCTATAACATTTGCTATCCAGTCTCTGTGTAATGGGAAAGTGTAGGTATATCTGAAGTCCTGGCTAGAATAGTTGTGAGGCTGAACATCTCAGCCAGCAGCCTTTAAATTGTTCCATGAAGTATTAAACTAATTAATCTTTATTAATAAAAAATCAGGGGTCAAATATTGGTGTAGAAACCTGAAAGATCAGAGATATAGAGAGCAGCCACCAGTTGCCTCCCACCTCTTCCATACCTCCATCCGAAAGGGCTAAGATCCTTTCTCAACCCCACATTACTACTTCCTATCTCCTCTCTGTCTATAGTCCTCCAAACCTCTATGGTTAATTTTGATCAGCTAGTGGCTTTGTTTGTCATTAACAAATAAGCTTTAATTGTCAAGCAAGCTTTATTTGTCAGAACACAATCAAAATATCATACATCTCCCCCTTTGTGTCTAAATAAAAAGTGAAGGTTTTTAACTAGCATAGTAAAACTACATATAATAAGTACAATAACTCTATACAAATATGTATAGGCAAGAATTACATTAACAACAATGTCCAGTCCACTTGAATTTGAAAAATTCAGCAAAAATACTCCATTATCTACCATATCTTAGCGAGTCGAAAGTGTTGTAACAAATTCACTTTCCATCCTATCTTATATTACAAATCCAAAACTATCTTCTTATGTCTCTCAACCTTGACACTTTAGACTTTACACCTTTTTTTGTGAGTTTCTTTTCTGAATTTGTTAACATGGAAAACTGTAACTGTCTAGTCTTTAACTCTATCGGAGACCTGAGAAGGATATAATATTTCCTGAGTAAACAGGAAGTGCCAAACAAACAACAGCATCCAAAACTAAGAAATGACAGAAGCAGCTGGCTCTCTGGACAGTCACTCAAGGCTCCTCTGTCATGTTGGCATTGTGGGAATTCATTCTGCTAATGGCTTTGGGGGCACAAACCCTAGGGCCTGGCTTTCTGTCTGCATTTGTGACCCCTTAAGAGCAGAGGGAGTTGAATGGTGTGCTCTCTCTTGGGTGGTGAAGACCGAGTCAGGTAGTGTGAAGCAGCAAGTGATCGGTCCCCAGCTTTCCAAGGACTCTCTGCAACTGGATTTATCTTATTCTGTATTCATGAGTGTATTTCTACATTTCATATCGTAATAAATCCCTGATACCCCTTAAACAGACTCTTGTGGATTTTGTGTATAAGTGGCTCCTAATGTGGGGCAAGTCCATCCACATAAAGTCTACCTCTGCCTACACATTGGGGCATCTATCTTTAGCCTACTGGCCTAGAATATCTGATATACTTTTTTTTGTGAAGTGGGAATTTTGAAGGATTGTCCCGCCTTGTCTTGGCAAAGTTCAGCAGACACTTTCTCTTGTGTCTCGTTTGTTGAGTTTGGACAGCATACTGTCAGCAGTCAAAGCAAGGGCAGTTTCTTGCCCAGTGGCTAACTTTTGCACAAAGAATGTAAACTCTATATGGAGTTTCTTTGATGGCCATTATCTTCTCTGAAGTAGATTGTTGTTGCCAGGAGAAGACATGTCTCATTGTCAAAAGAAAAAAAAACTTATGTTATTAAAACATCTTAAATGCCATATTCTGTAGGTCTCTGAAGTATTTGAAGATCACTTATCTATCTAAAATATGTATGTTTGACCTTGAAAACATATCTAGCATGACTACAAGTTTGATTATAATAGGTGACTAACTACTAACCTGCATTTCTTTATTATTGTAAATAGTTTGTAATAATAACTTTCAAAGACTAGAAATTTATATTATATTGTTTTTTGTTTTTGTTTTTCTGAGACAGGGTTTCTCTGTGTAGTTTTGGTGCCTGTCTTATATCTCGCTCTGTAGACCAGGCTGGTCTCAAACTCACAGAGATCCACCTGGCTCTGTCTCCCGAGTGCTAGGATTAAAGGCATGTGCCATCACTGCCCTGTTTATATTATGTTGTTAATTGAGCTGCATAGGTACAATGCCTTAAACAAAACTAGAAATGTATGTACAGCATGTTTGAGCAAAAATAACCTAAAATTTGTATCAATATACAAAAATATCTTAAGAGTAGAAACATATATACACTATAACAAAAATAACCCAAATTTGTATCAATATACAAAAATCCATACCAGTGTAAAATATTTAAGACTAATAATTACTTTTTTGGTTTCAAAACAGTCGTTAATCTACCCTTTTATCCTAACATTTCTATATCTTCCTTTCTCTTTTCAGAACAAGATCCCTAAATCTAATATCCTTTGTTCAGCTTTTTTTCTGACCATTACCAATAACCAATTTGTAGCCAACCCCATAAACACTGAAAAATATCCATAACTCACTGAACAAACAAAAACTGACCAACCCACCTGTTGGGAATGTGGGCATAATGTTCTTTTAAAAATTACTTCCTGCTGTCTAGGGGCTATGGCATCTTAGGGGACCCTGAAATATAAAACTTGGGATAACTGTCAAATCTTGGGAGTGCTTGCTGTATCATTTGTTATCCAGTCTCTGTGTAATGGGAAAGTGCAGGGCTTATCTCAAGTCATGGCTAGAGTAGCCTGTGAAGCTGGATCATCTCAGCTAGCCACCTTGAAATTGTCCTGAAGAGTTTGTAGCTCAAGGTCAATCTTTGGTTGGTGTTTGTTAGCTTAGTGGTTACCACAATCCAAGTAGAGTCATTGTTGTGGGGCCTTTTGGAGACTTCAAGGTTGCTGTTAGGCATGGTCATGGTTCACTGCAGAAACCTTAAATATTTTATATGTTATATGTATTACATTTCAAAGAGCTTAAAGGACCACAATTTGTTAAGTACATCCAGAGTACAAAAACTTAATTTCTAGTTACCTGATAGAGACTCAAGCCTGAAACTATGTAGGGGAAGCTAGATGAAATATTTTCTTAGAATTAGTTAGTACTTTTTATGACCATTAATATCATGACAAAAAGTTTAAAAAATATATATGTATATATTTTTAAAAAATTATAAATTTTGAGGTAATGTTTATTCCTTAAGAAAAGTTTTAAAGAGTCAAAATAAAACCAAAGAATTACGAGGTTAGTGATAATAGAACAGTCCCTTAATTTTGATTTTTCTTCTGTCACATATCAGGTGGCTCATCTGACATGAGACAGAGATTTTGGATTTTTCTTTAACAAGCGTGCTTGTGTTTAGAGAAGGGGAGAGCTACACTCCAACTGCAAAGCCAGTTTTAGTTTTTAATTGGCCTGGAATTACAAAAAGGACATTTGCATTGTGTGTCTGTAGAAAACAGCAGAAACAAACATTCATGAAGATTTATGAAATTTTATCCTGTTGGAAATGTGATATACCAATAGGCCAATTTACTCTTTTTCTTGGGACATTTTTTTTGGATGACTCATCTCTTTCTTCAGATGTCTTGTTTGTCAAGTGGTCTTCAGATTCCTTATTTGGATGCCTTCATTCTCCTGGAAAGACAAAAACAAAACCTTGCCACAACCCTGACTTATGGTTGGCAAGTTATATCTGATCAAATGAAAAGCATTTGTTAGTCTTATAATTTAGTTTAGATTGAATGGTCATGCTGTTTGATGAACTATTGCCTCTTCTAATCAACAGATCTCTTGTTTGAACCTAATCTTTACCAATTTTCATGGTATCCATAGCTTCTTTTTCTACTGTGGAAACAAAAACAAAACCTCTTCCCCAATGTAATATATATCCTGGTTTTCATTCTGAGGTCAACACATCTCTAAAATATACAGGCTGATTTAATTTAGCAGTTTTTTCTATTATCCAATGTCTCTCCACAGCTGTCTTTACTTTCTCATTAGCATTTAGAAAATTTAAAGTTAATAAAACATAGTACAATCTATCTGGGGGGCTCTTTATTACCCCTTTCTGTTTATTAAGCATATCTTTTAGAGTTTGATTAGATCTTTCTATAACTGTTTGCCCTGTAGGATTGTGTGGTAATATCCAAAAAACTGTTTCATTTTACTAGAGACATACGCTGGAGCATTGTCAGTCTTAATTTGTACAGTCATCCTTATGATTGCCATAACTTCTAATAAATGTCTTAATACAGAATCAGCCTTTTCAGAACTCAAAGCCATTGCCCATTGAAATCTTGAATATGTATCTATGGTATTGAATACATATTTTAATTTTCCAAACTCTGCAAAATGAAATACATACATTTGCCAAATTTTATTTACTTTGCTACCCTTTGGGTTACTTCCTGCAGGTAGTGGAGTTTGGTTGTATACCAAGAACAAGTAGGACATTTCCTTATAATTTCCTTGGTTGGTTGTCAAGTGATAGAAAAATCTTTTTTTTCCCAAAATGTTGCTATTAACATAGTATTTCTTATGAAATTCTGAGGCTTCTAGCATATTTCCTATAAATAGTTTATAAATTTCATCATTAACTTGTGCTAGAGGGCCTGGTAGACCCTCTAGATATGGGATCTGGTATGTGTTATATAGAACTCTAAGGAAACTGTAACAGAAGCACTCTGAAAGGCTAGATCACCCGGGCCACCCATTTTCATTGGTGTCTAGTCCCCTTGCTCTGAAAATACAAACTTTCAAAGGTAACACACATATTTGTGTTGCTGGAGGGCTTCTCTCCAGGTTCCACCAAGCCCCACAGTCCCACAATCTACGTATAAAATAATCACTTAGACGCTTATATTACTTAAACTGTATGGCCGTGGCAGGCTTCTTGCTAACTGTTTGTATATCTTAAATTAACCCATTTCTATAAATCTATACCTTGCCATGTCGCTTGTGGCTTACCGGTGTCTTTACATGTTGTTTGTCCTGGCAGTGGCTGCAGTGTCTCTCTCTCCTTCGTCCTGTTTCCCTAATTCTCCTCTCTCCTTGTCCCACCTATACTTCCTGTCTGGTCACTGGCCATCAGTGTTTTATTTATATAGAGCGATATCCACAGCATATTTGCATTAACACAAGTATGGATTGTGTGTTGTATATAAGCCAGCCAAAGATGATTTTTTTGTTGTATGTTTGAGCAGGTAAAAGACACCTGCCAACTTTATAAGTTTGTTTAGACTGTGTAACCTAACCTCTACCCATGCCATATGAAAGGATGCCATGTAATAATAAGTCATGAGGACTTTGTAACCTACAAGATTTATCACGTTTATCATCCAGTCTCAGAGCTGTTACCATGTCAAGGGATTAGCATATACATCACCTGTCTTGCAGTTTTTCTAGGTTTATTTCTTTATGTCTATAGTTAAGATTTTCAGGGTGTCTCCCCCAACCAAATTCACTTTCTATTAATTTTGAAGGAATCCATAGTCTTTTGTTTCTTGTGGAAACAAAAGCATAACCTCTCCCCAAACGCCATACATTTTCTGAATTCCATTTTAAAGTGAAGACATCCATAAAGTATCTAGGCTGGTTTAATTCACCAGTTCTTTTTAGAATCCCATGTCTCTCAGCAGCTGTTGTTTACTCATTAATATCCCAAAAATTCAAAGTCAAGAAAGCGCCATACAGGATCTAGACTTCCTGTGTATTTTCCCATCTTTATCTGACTTCTTTTTTATATTCATTTACTCTTTCTTTAAAGATTTTGTGTAATTATTTTTAACTTTATTTTTTCCCTGTGATGGTTTATACCCATTTTCTTTTCTTTCTTAATCATCTATGCACACTGTAACCGGTTTAAATGTTTATTTTTTTATTTTTGGTCTGGACCTGTTTTACTGTGCACCTGTAGCATTCTCTGACCATGTGAGCCAAACCTTAAGCTGCTGAGTAGCAGCTAGGCCCTCTGCCATGTGACTTTGGTGGTTGGCTCTGTCACCTGTTGCTAGAGTTTTCCTGCCTGGCCCACAGTCAGGACAAATCTTTGTCACTCGCCAGTCCCACAGCTGCTCAGACCCAACCAAGTAAACACAGAGACTTATATTGCTTACAAACTGTGTGGCCGTGGCAGGCTTTTTGCTAACTGTTCTTATATCTTAAATTAACCCATTTCTACAAATCTATACCTTGCCATGTGGCTTGTGGCTTACCGGCATCTTTACATACTGCTTATCCTGGCGGTGGCTGGCAGTGACTCCTTCTGCCTTCCTGTTATTTCTTTTCTCCTCTCTGTTAGTCCCGCCTATACTTCCTGTGTAGCCATGGGCCAATCAGTGTTTTATTTATTGATCAATCAGAGCAACACATTTGCCATACAGAACATCCCACAGAAACCTCCTCTGGTCTGTGAGAGTGGAGACTTACATCTGCAGGCCTAGCAGAGAGCTGCATTTAAACACCCCAGCTCTAGGAAGTTGGTATCTGCACTGTGGCAGGCCTTTTTTTTTTTTTTTTTTAACTTAGTTTGCTGTTTCTACTTAGCATGCTGGCTGCTCACATGCTTTCCTGCATAGCAGTGCCTCTTAAAGAAGCTGTATCCATTTTTGTTTGTTTTTTTCTAGTTTTCTCAGGCCCTAAGTGGAAATTCAGGTCCCATATTGGGTGCCAATTGTAGATGCCATTTTCTTTGGGCCAGCTCCAAATAAAGACACAGAGAGCTATTATTAATTATGAAAGCTTAGCCTTAGCGTTGGCTTGTCTCACTAGCTCTTATAACTTAAATTAACCCATTTATATTAATCTATGTTTTACCTGGGGGCATTTTACCTTTCTTTCATTCTATTTGTCTGACTCCTTTCATGTCTTGTTGTTGTCTCTCTGAGCCTCAATTATCTCCTCCTTACTTCCTCTCTCCTGCACGGTTGTTGGCCATTCAGGTTTTTATTGTACTGATCACACATTTCCATAGTATATAAATATCCCACAGCAATCTATTAAGAAAGTGGTGACACAGCTTAGAATGAAGGGTTAGAAAATTTTATCTTAAATTTGAAAAAGTCAAGTGTATGGGATTTTGACTTAGAAGATAACAATTAATAGAATGACCCCAGAGATGAAAGAATTCACAAAGGCAGAGAATTAATATAAAATTAATGCTGAGCTGGGACATCAAGAAGATAATTTTCAAAGAGTTTAATCAGTTCTTTCCACAAATGTTTGTTGAGCTTCCTTGTGTTAGGTTCTAAGGGTGTAGTCTTACCCAAAGCTTTCCTCTGTAATGGAACCTACCTTCTAGGTTGGGGGACCAAGGCAATCCACAAGCTAAGGAAACAAATTACATGACGTGCCTTGTTCATGTTTGCAGAATAGTGTGCAAGAGAAGGACAGAGTGTGGGTGGGAAGACTTCTTCTAGAAAAGAGGTGAAGAAAGCAGGTGAATGAGCTACAGTGGCTTTGTTTCCTACTTCATGGAGAAATGAGAATGCTCAAAAGAGCAGTGTAGGCAATAATAGCAAGTAGAGATAGAGGTGCTTCTGTGAAAGCAGGGCTGGTATGCTCACCAAATAACAAGAAACTCAGTATAGCAGGAATGGGATCCATGGGAGGAGGGCAGTGTGGTTGATGGCAGACAAAAGACTTCAGAAGATGTTGTTGGCACGGAGAGTGGTCGCAGTTAGGAGCAATGGAGAGGATTGGAATTCCGGGTATATTTGAAGGTGGAACCAAGATTTGTTGGATGGTTAGGACTTAAAGTAGAAGAAAAAAGGAGTTGAAGAAAATTCGTGGGGATTTTATCCATTTTAAACATTTATGTATATAGGTGTTGCGCCTGTATGCACTTCTGTGTGCCATGTGGATGCAGCACCCACAGAGGGCAGAAGGGGCATCAGATCACATGGGGATTTTAAAAGAACCCGAGAATGGCCAATTGCTAAAACGAGGAGGGTGGGAAGAACAAGTCATGGTGCTGGAGATGGAGCTTGGAGGATGGAGTTTAGACATGTCAAACACTGGACACATCTTAGGTGCCAGTCTGTGCTTTTATCGTGCTTGTGCCGTGGATATGTGAGTAAGGATGTTAGTGGAGGGAGCCAAGCTACAATCATACACTCATTAGATCCAGGATATCAGATTAACTTTTCTATGGTGTGAGAAATAGAGCAGAGACAAAGTCCAGAGCCTGAGCCTAGGGCGTAAGAGCCAAGATGAGAAGAAAAATTGGGAGAAGCAAAGAGAGAAGACCAGAACACTGAGGACAAAGCCAATTAAACAGAGTCTTGGAAACCCAGCAAAGGAAAATATTTCAAAGACTATAGAGTGATCTGGTCCAAAGTTGCTGATTAACTGAATAAGACAAGGGCTGAAGTGACCAGGAGCTTAGCAAGTAAGAATCTTTGTCACTTGATGAAATGGTACTTGTAAAGAAATGCAGATGCAGCCTGATTGGAGTGAGGTCAAGAAAGAATGGGAAGACAGCATTTGGAGCTGAAAGGTCAGTCACTCTTTCAGAGCTTTTCTTCGTGATGCAAGAAGTCATAAGCCCAGGGTGTGGTAATAGATGTATTTGGAAGTTCAGAAAGGAAAGAGGAGGTGTGGGATGTTTTGTGGGGTGAATAGGAGAATAAAGGAATTAGGCAAATATAGTCCAATTGCTGGCAAGTATAAAGGACACCCCATGAGAAGAGGTTTTGGTTTTTGGAGCTACTCTGGCTGGTCCTTTTCAAACCAGTGTTCTGGGGGAAAATGATTTCCTACAGCACTAAGAAAAGAGGCCAGGAAGGAATACATGTGCTGAGCTGCTGCTGAGGGTATGTAAAAGAGCTTTCTAGACCACCACAAGTATTTTCCTGGCATCTCTTACCCTACGTTTTTCATTTCTCCTGTCCTTGATTCTTTTCCTTATCTGTATTGACACAGACACGCCTAAACTGGTGGTCTATGGGTATCAGCAAGTGGATCAACTTCCTGTACCTGGTGGTTTTGCTCTTGTTTCAGTCAGAGTTCCCTGTGTTACCATTGAATGAGAAAGGAACACACTTTCAGTGGCTTACAGTCGGCTGTGTTCTTCCCCGAGATGTGTTAGCTGGAGGCCGACTGGACATGTCTTTGCATATCTTCCTCCTAGGTCTGAGTGTGAAGGAAGAATCCATAGGTGCACCATGCTGTTCTCTGGGTAGAAGGGAAAAACAATAGAGGAATTACACAATGGCTCACCACCTTCTCCCTGGAAGTGGTAACCGTCACGTTTGCTTACATTTCATTATCTAAACTAAGTCCATGGCTAACTTTGATGTCAATGGGATGAGAAAGAAAATGCTTCTTTTCAGAAGGAAAACAAATAATTTGGAACAATCATATAATTAGCTACACATTTTTCCAGGTGTAGCAGGAAAAAAAAATCATTCTCAAACAACACAATGGGGCAAATTACCTCTTCTTGACCATGATTGACATCTAGCTCTCGGGGGGGGGGGGGTGTAACCTCAAGGAGATTAGACACTTTGGATGAATTTCTGGGTATAATTTTATGTCTGGGCCTCAGGGTTATTCAGCTTTAGAATGTAGAAAATACCCTACGTTCAGGGAGTCAAAGCATGCATTTCATCACAGATGTTATGGGCATTATAATGTAAAAGGAGCCATGCCCAATTTTACAAAATACATCATATAAGCAGGAAGATCAAGTCCCATCTAGAATATGAAAATAATATGAAATAATAAATAATACAGGGGAAGGAGCTCTGCTCTCCAATCAGTAAGAGAAAAATCCAAATTTGGTAAAGAATTTGCTATCCCTTCCCTACCAGGGGATCTTCACAGATTTTAACAAAGAGCTGGGACCATTTTCTTCATGACACAATGTCAGAAGTTTTTGGGTTCATGACTTCCGATGCCTTGCAGGAAGCAATGATGTGAATGCATGCCTAGCCATGGTCTCATGACAGCGAGGGGGGAGACCAGCAATGAAGGCCCCCCAACAGCTGATGCCTGGTCTGCTGGCCTCAGCCCCCCACCCGCACCCCCCGCCCACTAGCACAGGAGTCATGGGCTTTATCTTAATGAGTCTTTTCCTCTTTGTTTACGTATACGTGATTGTGACCACTGACATGCCAAGAACTTAGCCAGCGCCCAAACTGTGTATCACTGTGGGATTTTCTCCTCACAGATTTGTCCAATGACCCAGCTCTGGAGAAAACAGCCACCTAATGCATTCCCAGTGGTAGCTCACTTCCCACCACCTCACCACTGGTGCCCTCATTAGGATGTTATTCTTCCCTCAAGAATTTTTTTTTCAGTCCATCTCAGCCTCCCACCACAGTGAATTTACTGTCTGTGAATGGGACTGGGTAGCTCTCCCCTGAGACAGTATTTGGTTTATTTTTAGTGCAGGCAGTTTGGAAAAATTACTTTCTCTCTGTACCCACACTCCCTTCGTTCTGACTCAGAATCCGACCCTCCTCACACTGGCTAATCTGTGAGTGGATCATCTGTGCCTTCATTTTGAAGATGGAGGCACTGCCATATTACAAGGAAAAAGTTTCCCAGACACACCATTGGAAAAGTGTTTTCCTTTGCTCTGCTGGCCTCAGATCTGTAAGATGTTTAGTTGTGTAAAATTGCAAGTTAGTCTGACTAAATTGGACAGATTGCTAGTAAGCGCCCACTCTCCCAGTCCCAATTGATCCCCTGAGCCGTCCATACTCCCTAAAAGTGTTATTATTACTATCAGGCTACATGCTCAAAAATTATTTCCCTTGGGAGCACACACCTAACCTAGACAAAAAGATTACTTTTTTGTATTTGTTGTTTTACTCACTCAATACCCTTTGTCCCAGCTCCGTTGTTTATTTCTTTCTTCTTACCTTAGGTCTCATTCACCACTATGTCCCAGTTCCCTGTCCACAATTAGGTTGAACCTCACAAAATTGCCAATATTCCACCGCTTTCTGACCCACAAAGGCAGTGGTGATTTCATATAGTTGGAGATAAACCAGTTAGAATGAAGTGGTAAATTGGGAAAATTCTCATGCGAAAAAAATGCAAATTATTGACCGAGTCAACGACAACTTGATAACATGCAACAGAGTAGAGTGTGTATCCAAGCTGCAACACAATTCTTTGTAACATGGAGGATAATTAGCATATTAAATGAGAAGTTAATATTTTGGAATACTGGAACAGAATTTTCCACTTTTAATAGGAAAAAAAAAGTATAACTGAGATGCACACATGGATGTTAATGTGCCAAGATTCTCTGTGGGTAGTGGCCGTGACCACCACTTGGCATATGCAATGTGTTCAGATCTTTAGAGAAAACTCCTCTCTCTCTCTCTCTCTCTCTCTCTCTCTCTCTCTCTCTCTCTCTCTCTCTCTCTCTCTCTCTCGCTGTGTGCTTGTGTGTCTGTCTGTCTGTCTCACTTTCTCGCTCTCTGTCTCTGTCTCTCTGTCTGTGTGTATCTCTCTCTCACTTTCTCACTGTCTGTCTCTGTCTCTCCTCTCCCCTTCCTCCTTCCTTCTCTCACCTTTCATGATCTGCCTTCTGAAAAACCCTCACTCATTTTGCCCACATTCTCTCCTGTTCTCAACACTACTTTTTTTTTTTTTTTTTTTTTTTAGCCAAGGCCACTAATGACCTTGATTGGAAAATTCAATGGAAGCCTTTTCTTCTGTTATCTTGCTTAACTTCCTTGCCATGTTTGATAGGACAGACTGTGACCCACTTCTAAATATTTTGTCTCTTTCCCTGACTTCTTATGCTCTGTTTCTTGGGGTTTATGAATGTGCCTACAGTCCAGGTTAGCCTTGGTTAGATACAAAGCAAGTCTGTGTTTTGTTTCTTTGTGTATCTCAGAGTCCAGGTTAGTGCAGACATTAAAAGGTCCTTATCTCTTATTTGTGGACTAAATGGAAGACTGAACTGGAGAATTCACAGCGTTTTGTTGATTGTTGGTCATTGCAAATAATTAGCTTCTCTTTGGTTCAGTTCCCACTTCCAAGTTCCTTACTAACCACAGCATTTCCGGTTTACTAATGTCTAGCCGGGAAGAGGCTACATTCTGCATGCTTCCATTGCCGATGCTGCTCCATAGTTGAGTGGGCCGGGTGGTTTGGGTGGTTTCTTCTCTCCTGGCTTCTTGGGATTCTGAGCAGACACACCCTATCATCTGCCTTGTTTTTATAACTCCTGCCTCATAAAGGAAAAAGGACTAATGTCTTTTTTCTCCCCAGGATGTATCACTTAGAGAGCCAACAAAGGGCATCCCATAAACAGCCACCACTTGTTGCTCACTTAGACATATGACCCCACAAAGGGCAAAACAACCCCAGCAAGCCTCATGGCGAACAAAAGAAACGCTGCCACAGAGCCTGGGGCCCACGTGTGTGCTTTATGCAAGTGTAATTTCTGTTGTTTTGGTTGGAAAACAGCTGCAGGTGTCCTCTAATTATAACCCCATTTTCACAAATATCAACTGTCATATTTAATCTGTTATACTCACCATATAGCCCACTGTTACAGCGCATTTCTTTCATTATACATTTAGTAGCAGAATTTCAAATGCTAGAGCTAACATTCAGGCTAGTCAATTAATGCATTATTTACAAGTTAAATGTTATTAAAAACAGGTTCTTAATTTGCTAATGATTTAGTAGACCCAAGGCAATATTCCAATTTTTTTTTCAGTTAAAAATGGAAGTAGGTTTAGAATAGTTGAGTAGGAGGGATATAGGGGCATTTTGGCCCCCTCACCATCGGAATTTCTTTTTGCTTGCTTGCTTCTTTATTGTGTGTTGGTTTTGAGGCCTCTGTTAGTTGTGTCTTACTGGAGGAGGAAGATTTACACAACACACAAACGGCACAGATGCTCTGTGAAGGGTGGGCTCTGAGAAAGTCACCAGGCAGTTTACCAGGAATCTGTACGGTGCAGTGTGATTTGCTAAGCCACCCCTGGAGCTGCACAGCAGGGTGGAGAAGGTTAGAAGTCAAGGGAATGAAATGTCCTTAGCATCCCATCATTGTCACGCTGCACAAACGGAATATATGCTCAGAATAATAACCACACTCTGGATTGTATTTTTTCTTCTTTATCTCGTGACCTAGATTATTCTCAAACAGTATCCTTCATCTATATTGCTCCACAGCAGATTACAGACTCATGGAAACAGACCTGGGGAGTCCTGGGGTGGAAAAGCACTCAGGTACCATGGATCCAATTGTGCCTTGTGCATCTATCTCCCCAGAGCTTCTCTTGGCCAGGACTTTGTCCTTAACCTCCTCACTTACCTCCTCTGTCTTCTTTCAATTTTTCAAAAATTTAAGATCTCAAAGTTTAAGATTCTAATGAAACCATGTTAATACTAACTCTGTCCCACAGATATCATCTTATTCTCTCAGATGGAGTGATTTATTTTATAGATTTAAGTTCTCCATACAGCATGATGCTTTGATATCCAAGTGCATACAGAAGTGGTCACCATAGTCAGCAAATGAACATGCCCATGTCTCACTTTGTTCTCTTTCTTTCTCCTTCCCCTCTCTTTCTTCCCTCCCTCTCTCCCTCTGTCTTCCATTGTGATAATAATTTTTAAAACCTATTTTCTTGTTCCAATTCTTCTCTGAGTTTGTCATTTGTTTTGTTTTTGACACTGATCTTACTGTGTAGCCGTCTTCAACTCATGATTTCCCCGCCTTAGCCTCTGGAGCTCTGAGATTTACATGCAAGAGCAGAATAACATGCCTTGTCTACTGACTTCTTCTGGAGTGATAGCAAAAAAGAAATCTGGGCTAGCCTGGAGATAGAGGTACAAACATGACTGGATCTAATCCTAGTTAGAAAACTAGAATGCATGCAATTTTCTAGGCAGTTACTGGCTGTTCAATAGCAACCTTTAACACTGCTCTTTCCTATGCAAGGGTGCCTCATCCATACACCCTTCATTTTCTAGCTTCTCTCCTTGTCTCTTCATGATACCCTCTTTTTCATCTCAATTTCTCATATGCAAAGAGAATCTTTATTCTAGAAGATACAGAACATACTTTATCTCATTTGATTCCAATCCAATCTTGACCATAAAGAAATTATATTTTTTTTCCTAACCATTCAACTGTATTAGTAGAGTTAGGGCTCAGAATCAGCCCCTGCCATCCTCACTGAGGTTAACTGAGTCTTATGGGCTGGTGACTCTATGGAGATTCTCACCACTGTACCCTTCTGGAAAACACGCACAGGGTCAGATTGCACTTAGTCCAGAAGCTTAGCTCTGCATGTTCTGAAGACAACCCCATTGGGAGTACCTGTCCTCAGTGGTCTAACGCATGAAAAGAATCTGTCTGTGTTATCTTAACTTAGCTCATTTGCTCCACTCTTGGCTGTGTGGATTTCTCATTACTATCTTAAAGGTAATCACTATGATCTGAATGTGAGCCATCTCCAAAGTGTCATATGTTTTAAGACTTGGTCTCCAGCTGATGGCTGTTTTTGGAGGTATGGAACCTTTAGGTCATGCGGACTGGCTGGCAGATAGAAGCCACTAGGGCACAGACTTTCTAGAGTTATAGTCTAACTTGGGTCTTGTTCTCTGATTCTTTGCTTCCTGACCCACCAAACTGTGAGGAGCTGTTCCTTCAAGCTCCTGTCACAGTGGATGGAAGTGCTCTAGTTGCCATGCCTTCCCATCATGTTGGGGTTGTGTAGCAATTTCTTCCAAACTGAAACATTTCTGGCTATCAGTATCATCATAAAGGGAAGGTTGTTAAGATTTAGGAACCAAGACAACTCAAAAGTTTCAGGAAATCCCTGAAACTTACTACACGTATGCTGTCTCTCCCTTCCCTAGGTAACATGAGAGGTAAGGGCTGCTAAAAAGACTCTGACCTGCATAGCTGTTTGTAAGTCATGCAGAGAACTTCAGGGTTCTAGCTTTGTTTAGGTGTCAATCTTGTTGGGCGGGCATTTTGGTGTTCAGGCTACCTTTGAGTCATCTCTGACCTGTAGGTAACCCTTCACCTGTATTCTTATCAGTACTCCAATAAACTCATTGGTTCACCAAATTGGATTTTAGAGTAATTGTTCCTTTGCTCTGTTGTCCAGTTCCCTATCTGGGGTGAATAGACAGCTATATCATGTCTCCCCAAGGAAAGTATTACATAACAGGTAGATGATTGTATCCTGAAACAGTGAGACAAAATAGACACATTTCCTACTTAAGTTGCTTCTGTCAGGGATTTTGTCAAAAAAGACACAATATTAAGATGATTATAACAATAGCATGTTATAATAAATGTTATATTTGTTGTTGAGAATGTGCTAAAGTAGCTGATCCTAGAGCCTCCTCCTTTTTTGAGAAAACTCCTGGTGAAACTTGGTCTAATTCTTCTGACCCATTCCACTCTACCTACTGGGCCTTTTCTTCCTTTTGGAACATCCTCCATGGTTCTGAATCTCTATGACTTTTTTGCTCAGTGATGAGGGGTGGGTACTCACAGACTCTCCTCTCTGTGTGATAAATTTCCACTGTAGAGTTTATGGCACAGGTTCAGAGCTGCCTCTGGTTTGGAGTTGGAAATTGTGAAGTTTTGAAGAGTTTAAATCTACTATTCTAGATAATGTGTAAGGGAAGTTGGATGGATGGCTCTTAACTTTGGTAAATAACAGGACAAATGTCCACATAAGGCTGTTTCTCCTGACATGTAGTATGACAATGCTGAGGATTTTTGAAGGTTTTTTTTTTTTTTGTGTGTGTGTGTGTGTGTGTGTGTGTGTGTGTGTGCTGTACAAAGCACTCCAACTATGATTTTTTAATCCTTGCTCTAGCTCTGTGTAAGGTAGGTATTTTCTAGTCCCTGTTTCATGATTTCACTTTTACCTCACTTGCAGAACACCTCACTCACTTTGTAATTATTTGATACATTAGTTGTAATAATTTGTTTAAAATGCAAAAATTACAAAAAGAAGCCTTGGATCCAAGCAGACCTGGCTATGATTCTTGTCTCCTAATGACGTGTGACCCATGGCCCTGAGTCGGCATCTTAAATGGCTGTGAAGTCTGAGCAATAGCAGCATTGTCCTTGTGTGGTTGTTTGAGGGTTTAAAGGTGTCACTATGGACAGGAGTTGATGCGGTGCTTGAATGAAGTCATTGCTCATGTCTGCTAGATCATGTTCTTGTTGTTCTGTAACATAAGATATGAGAGAGAATGTGCCATGTTGCCAAGGATGGCATTATCTGATAATAATGGCCCCTTTTGCATTCATCTCCCCCCAATTTGTGAAAAGTCCAGAAATGATGAATAGATTCAATGGTGGCCTAAGGCTAGGGAGGGGTGAAAATGAAAATACAGAGGTGGCTGTGGTTTGGGAAAAGAAATGCCAGAGATTCCTTGTAGTGAAGGAACTGTCAGCATCATGACTGTGGGGTGGATATATGAATTGACATAGATGAAAAATTGAATAAGACTGAACATGTGCACAAAGGAGTGCAAGCTACTCTTAGAGACCCTGAAGACAATTTCTCCATGCACTTATATCTGTACTTGGTTGTGATATTGCACTACCGTTTGTGGAGATGTTAGTGTTTGAGAAACTGGGTAAAAACCTAGATCTCTCTATTAAAGTTCCATGTGAATATCCAAGGAACTAAGAATAAATGGTTTAATCAGAGAAGATACAACAGTTTGGAGTGGTGTATGGTCTTCTCAGTAACAAGGCTGATTGTTCATCCTGAGCTGAGCCACTTTCTGTAATGAAGCACCACCAGTGCCTCCTTCAAGAGTTTTCGTTCCTTGGCTTTTTTTTTTTTCTTCACACATCTTCTCCTTGGCATCTTTTGTTTATTTTTTCATTTGTTCAATAGCATTTGATTGAGGTAACCAGACACCAGGTTTGAGATCTCAGAGCAAGTGAGAGTTAGAACCATTTGCCAACTTATTGTCTATTTCTTCCACCATAATAAACTCTTCATGAAGCCAGAGACTTAAGTTTTAAAATTATTTTGTATCTCTAATGCCTAGGACAAGCCAGGTCCTTAAACATATTTTCTAGGTGAATAACTAAGTGGAACACTAAAGATGGCAACTAAGATTTGTATCTGGTTATCCTTCTTACCCTTAGCATATTGCTTGTGCACTCAAGGGGAACAGTAAGTGTGGCTTACTGCAGAGGTGCCCAGCCATTGAGCTTTTCTGGGCCACACTGCTTTCTACAAAGTAAAACACATCAGAATCACATAATTTAGTTAAAAAGGATCACAAAAAAATTCATAATCTTGTATTGGGTCACAGTCATAGCTGCCCCAGGCTGGCCGAGGGTCAGAACCCCTGCTTGGTGGGAGTTTTGTCCTTGGGTCTCTGTGATTGTATGATAGACTATAACTGTTGCCGAGGGCAGCGGCTGACCAGCATGGTTTGATGCGTGCATAGCACGTCTGCACTCAGGCTGGTGCCTGGACCGTAAATGAAAGCTTGTCAATAATCTTATTGATTGGGTAACTCAGAATTGGAGACTGAGGCTCACATGTGCTCAATGACTTAAGAATGGTCTGAAGGCCAGGAGGCAGCTGAGCTGGCGGCTTCACCTTGCCTTTCTAATTCTCAATTCATTATAGTTTGTGAGTGTCAAACTGATTGTAACCGTCCTGGGGTGTCTCATCTGGCCATAGCCTCTCTGTTATCTGCTGTCTACTTCTTCATTTGAGGTCCATGTTGTGGTGCAAAATCTCCTGAGTGACAGGCGGGCAGGATAGGGTGAGTTGTCGACACACACACTTCCCAGAGGACAGCATCTCCTCCAAACACGGGAGCAACAGGGGGGCGTTGTCAGACTCACCCAGCAGAAAGTAATGCTACCTCTTGGCCACCATTGACTTTGTCAGACAATAATGCCACTCAGTTTGAAAGACTCCACTGGGAAGTTGCAGACTTTTAAAACTAATTTGGTGTTTATTCAACTTTGCAATCACTTCTATGTACTATCTGTGTTTCACACACCGTGAAACGGCACTACACTGTGCAATTGAATTAGTTGTACAGTGACTCAAAGGCATTAAACAATGACTTTGATATTTTAAGTACTGACTAGGAGGGGTTTTTTAATTCCTTCCTCATAATGAAAGCAGCAACAGAAAAAAAAAAAAAACCAGTTACACAACCCTGGAACACTTATTCTCTTTTCTATTCTGGGTGGACCCCACTGAGACAGGAAAAAGAAAAAAAAGAAAAAAAAAACCAACACAAAACAACAAAACCCTCCGAGCATTTAGTTTGCTTAATGGCAGAAGAAAAATTAAACAAGCATAGACGTGCAACCTTAATGACACCCAGCAACAGTAGAATAACAGTTCCCGGCTTCTAAAACCTGTTATTTAATATAATGGGTAAATCTTGTGGGAGCTTTTCAGGTGGTGCTGAGTCTGAAAAAGCAGGGATGTGGTGAGGAGGGGTGGGGGCAGAGGCAGGGCAAGTGCCTCCCTGCTACTCATTTGGTGAGGAGGGTCTCGACCTAGGACCCAGAAGGAGTCCCTGAGGCTGTGGCTCTAAGACAGCCTGGGGAAGCTGGACCTGGTCGTGTGTCGTCAGCTCTGCCAGGAGAAGACGAAGCTTTACACACACACACACACACACACACACACACACACACACACACACACACACACGGTCTTTCTGAAAATGTACTGAAGGGCGGGGAGTTGGGGGGGGGCACTGAACAAAAGCCACGGCATGTGAATTAGTACCTTGGAACCCTGAGCAGTAACTGGGAACAGTTCAGGCCGAAGCACCTAAGTGGTGATTCACATCTGACAATAAACACATGAATAGCTGTTGAAAGCTTGTTTGATTTCCACAAAGAGGTTTAAACAAACATTCGTTTGCTCATTAGTCTTAAACAGCACTTTTATGGCAGAGGATGCATTAAACCTAATGTACGTTTGCAACCAAGATATTTGGTGGTTTTAAAGACGAAGACACAAAGCCATGCATATCGTTTATGCAGAGCGGCCTTGAACTACCTGTAATGGAGTGAGATACAGTTATTATGTATTGTTGCTGTGAATCTTCATCCAGCAGGAGAAAGCAAGCAGGGAAGAAGGAAGGCCATGTCTTCAGAGATAAAGACTTAGAGGGGCCCTTTCCGCAAGTAGGATTGAGTTTGCATAAACTCATTTTGTAGTCGTTTTCGTTGTTGCATAATTTTTAAAAAAGCAAGTGCCTTAAATCTGTTCCCTGAGGTAATTTATGCTAAATGCACGTTGCACCACCATAAATTCCTTGCTTATGGCAGTCTCTGTTGGGGTGTCAGGTCGGTCTAGGTGACTGAGCAAATGGCCACTTCAAAATTTTTAGGGTAATTGCCTCTATAAGTCGTTAGCATGGGCCCTGTCAGGAGATCTCTAATTGCTGCTGAAGCCTCTGCTCCCCTCTCCCCGCTGCACATCTTTGTAGTGGGAGCTGTTCTCTGCTGCAGGATGCTGTGGGGTCTGTCATCTTCTGTGGCACCTCGGCTTCGCCACTATTACAACCTTTGCTTCTGAAAGTGCCATGAGTCCCAGAAGATGGCTCAGTTGAGTCTAGCACTGTCCCTGTCCAGTCTCTACCCTTGCCCATGAAAACAACAGTTGCGAGAAGATAGGCCATGATGATGTGTTGTGGGATGTTTTGATCGCACTCTGGCACTCTGGAGACTGCCAATAAAGTTAAACCTTGAATCAGCTGGCCGGAATTAACCATAGAGATTTTGGCAGGCCCAGATTAGGATAGAGAGACACAGGAAGGGATAAGGAGGGGCTTAGAAAGATTCAAGGGTCTTTTCAATCTGGAAATGTGAAGAGGCAGGGTCAGATCCTCTGTCCTTGGATCTATCGAGTTTTTACCCCAATATCTGATAATAGAACAACATAAGTAATTTCTTCATCTGGTGCTTCAATAATGGGGTTGAAGGGAGAACAAAGAATAAATGACTCATTTATTTCAAGTATTTTTTTTTAATACTGGGTTGTTATTGGTTTTTACCACAATGCTATGAGCAACTTCTAGTTCTTCTCACCTTATAGGTATGGACATGGAACCCTGCAAAGAAGGATACCTTTGGTTTTGTATGTTAGACTCATGGCCAGCAGCTTCTATTGATGTTTCCACCTATGGGATTTTTTCATTAAAATGCATCCTAAAATATGTTAAATACTGAACTCCTAAAGCCAATTTGTTAATTATCTTGCTTAAAATATGCTTCAAATATATCACAGTTGACATCATATGTCACTGATAGTTGAGTGAAATGGTAACACTTAAATCAATACATGTTTTAAATTTATTTTGCTTATTATGGTTGTCATAACATTTTGACATAGAGGGCTGACATGTCAACAATGCCGTTATCAGGAAGTAAAGCAATGGCTTCAAACTGTCTCCCCAGCCCTGTTACTGTTTCAGGGTAAAGTGGGCCCAAGGGGGAAATTGAGCACAATCTCCAAGGAAACATCTACTTAGGAATCAACACAGGTCATCACTGAATCCTGAGCTCAGAGCAAGAGCCAAGGGAGAGAAGACCTCACACAGATTACCTTCTCTCCCCAAAGACAGAACAGCAGAAAGAGTTCCGATGTATAGGATAGACTCTGTGTGCCAGCCCTGGGCAGTGCTCTGTGTGGCTTGCTTCATATCTTCCTCAGAGGTAAAGAAAGTACTTTATCCCAGATGCACAGCTCAGACAACAGAGGCTCCCAAAGCAGAAGCAACATGTATGAGGTCATAAACCTAGTGCAAAGCCATGCCTAGGTGTGACTGGAGGGCTCGCCCCTTCAGTGCCCGTTTTTACCCTTAGACTCCAGGGCCTCCCGCCGTGATGCGTATCGTTTATGACTGAAGTTGATCCAGCATCATCTTGATGTCCCTCCTAGAGTTCTCCCTTGTTCCCAGGCCTCTCCTATCTTTGCCTGTTGGATGTTGATGCAGTATGATGCAGATGTGAGAAGAGGGATGGCTTTTACTGAATGCTTCCACCCACTTAGAGAGCTGTCGTGGTCCTTTTTCTCTTAGCTGTTCTCAAGCACCTGCAAAGGGACAATGTAAGGAAGAAAGGGTCTGCTTGGGGTTGCTGTTTGAGGAAGTACAGTCTCACACAGTGGGGGAAGCGTGTGCAGGAGTGGTAGGACAGCTGGTCACATGACATCTGAAATCAGGAAGTAGGGAGCCCACAGGAGGTGGGGTCAGGTTGTTAAACTAAAGGCCTGCCTCCCAGTAATCTATTTCTTCCAGTGAGCCTCTACCTCCTAAAGATTCCACACCTTTCTACTCTATTGCCAGCAGTGGTGAACCCATGTCAAACAGGTGAGCCTGTGGGGGAGTTTTACAATTCAACACAACAGAAACGAAGCTCTGTCTGTCCCCAAGCAGTAGAGATTGAAGGCAGGTTAAAAGCAAACTGGAGATATGGAGTTTTGTTTTGTTTTTGTTTTTTTTTTTGAATTTAGGATATCAAACTTATTTTGGCCCCCCCCCCAGGCTCAATGCAGTTTTGACCATATTTGAACAAAGCACCGAAGTAGTGAGTTGGAATTCTCCATAGAGCTGTATTTCCCATGCTAATGAAAAGCCAGTGTTGAGCTCCTGGTCCAGGGCGGTCTGATGCGATCTATATGTAAATCCCCCTTTTGGTATTGAGTGGGTGTTTAATGGCTACTTGTTGAATGTGTTTGCTCATCCACAGCTTCAGACTGGCAGATGCTTCTTGTCTTAGGTCCCATCTTCAACTGTCTCTAAGCTTGCAAGTCACATAAGGGTCTATACTGAAGCCGTTATAGTTGACCTTAGACATGAAAAGGCAGTCGCTCTTTCCGGCAGCATCTGTTTAGTTCTGTTCTTATAAAGAAGGTTCCCAGGTAGGCATTGCGGCCAAAGTAGAATAGAGAAATGAGAGCGATAGCCATCAGTCAACCAAGAAGATGATTGCCTAATTATCCTGTTTCTCCATCTTAGGAAGTATTAAATGTTTTGGCTACCAGAAATAGGACAACTTGACCTATATTGAGAAATCTGTGACAGCGCTTTTTTTTTCTTTTGAGAAATACTGTTTGAGCTGAGCTAGGAAGAATAAATGAAAAAGTCCAGGCATGGTGGCATATGACCATAACTCCAGCATTGAAGAGTCAAGAGGATCCTCAAAATGAGGCCAACCTGGGATACAAAATAAGACCCTGTCCCAAAAATGTAAGACAAAAAGGGATGAATAAGAATTGACCATGGTCAACTGAGCAGGGTAGTAGAGGGACAGTGGTGGTGACCAGAGTGAGAGAGCAGTGGTGAGAAAGTCCCCGAAGATGCAGCTCACTGGGTCCCGAACAGAAACTGGATTAATTTGCCTGCAAGTTTCAGGGTGGAAGAGAACGCAGCAAGATGAGTTTTTGTTGTTGTTTGTTTTCTGAGATAGGATCTTGCTATGTAGTTCAGCTTGGCCTCCAATTTGCAGTGACTCTCCTGTCTGAACCCTGACTGCTGAAGTCACAAACATGCACATACCACCATGCCCAGCCACACACACACACACACACACACACACACACACACACACACACACACACATATATTAACCAGCTAAGACATTTTAGTTGCAACAATAAGACAATAAGAGGTACTTAGTGGCCCAGTAAACAGGAAACAGCAGAGGTAGGGTGGCTTCAACCATGACTGAGTCACCCATGACTCTTTATTTCCTTTTGGTTTTCCGAGCTCAAATTTCCCCAACTGTGTTTCTGACCCTCATTCTCGGGTCTATCCAGAAAAGGAAGAAACTTAGGCTTGAGAGTCACCATTCTTGGGCAATGTTTATCACAACCCTAACCCAAACTCTGCACTGTGTTGAGGAGATATTTAGTGGGAATGACTTGTTTAGCTTGGCCTGGGACAGATGGTCTATTTCTAATTGCAAGAAAGACACATTCTTCTCCAGAGGCCCAGGCATTAAGAAACCAAGGCTCAGGGCTGTTGGGAAGGTGTAGAATAGCTGTGGGGGGGGGGCATGTACCCACTGCAAGACTGAACTGCTGAAATTGGGTCTGGATCGTGGGATTTGGGATTTACCAAAACCACAGAGAGTCAAGACAGGATTTTTGGCAGGTCGTAATACCATCAGATTGATTATTCAGGGTCATCATTGTGAATCCTACTCCCATGTGTTCATGGTTTCTAAGAAAAGTCATTTTTATGTAATTAAAATAATCATTAGCTTAAGAATAAAAACAAATTATCTTTTCTAATAATTTTAGCCTATTACTAATAATTAGTAATAGTAATAAAGTAGCCACTGTGTAAAGAGATTTACAAGTGTTTACCAATTTTCACTATAACCCTGACAGAGAGGTCCTGTTATTACCTCATTATTACTGGTAGCAAAACAGATACTGGAAGGTTAAATAATTTCCCCAAGGTCCCATAGCTGGTAAATAGCAAGACCATATCTATGTAAGTCAAAACACTGTAGTATTCCAATAAAAACTCTATGCTACCCTGGGTGTAGGGGACACAGTCATTATTTACCTGCCAAACAACCCTGGGCTCATATCAGGACTCAAAAACCTCAACTGGCAAAATTGGGTAAAATATATCATAGTAAAAATAATTGAGGTAAAAAAAAATAGAAAACAATGTCTTCTGAACGGGGCAAGACCACCACATTCATAAACTCACAGCAGCTGTGGTTGCCTGCACAAGACCTGTACAAGATAAAGCCAGTCAATATTCTTGCAAAGAATGGGGATGGGCTCATGAGCCCCCATCCTTAACTGATGAGCTATTTACAGTGAATGGCTTCTGGAGAAAGGAGAAGTCAGTTTACTTTAAGGGTATGGCTCTTAGTAGGACTAGGACACTTCAGTGGATAGGCTTACACTCATGAGTATTTGGGTAGGACAATTGGACTTGATGGTCATTAAAAATAAAAAAAGAGGACATGAATTTGGATGTGGATGGGAAAGTAAGTGTTGATCTTAGGGTTGATCTTGGAGGAGACAGGGAGAGGAGTTGTAGCACGAATCTTAAAAGGTCTTATTAATAAAAACAAACCCGAACCAGGTATTGGGTTAAAGCTGAAAGATCAGAAAAGCAGAACAGGCCACAGCTACCTCAACTTGCCAGTTCCTCAGCTGATCCTGTTTCCTCAAACTGGAAGCCTCTGAGTCCTCATCCAAATGAATCTCAGCTGAACTGCTGCTCAAAAGCTTAACCAGCTCTAGTTCCTGGTTTTCATTCCTTATATACCTTTCTGCTTTCTGCCATCACTTCCTGGGATTAAAGGCTCACTGGCTGTTTCTAGTGTGGCTTTAAACTCACAGAGATCCAGATGGATCTATGCCTCCAAAAGGCTAGGATTAAAGGTGTGAGTGCCACCATTTTCTGGCCTCTATGTCTGTCTAGTGGCTGTTCTGTTCTCTGACCCCAGATAAATTTATTTGGGTGCACGATATATTTTGGGGAACATAATACCACCACAAGGAGTGGCAGGTGAATATGACCAAAATACATTGTATGAAATTCTCAAAAATTAATAAATGTATTATATTAAATATACTAACATAAAATTTGCTTTTTAAAGAGTTTTTGAATATGTAACTGATGTGGATTATATTTGCAGTTACTATTTACAATCTTTTTAATGACTTCAAGCAGTGCATCTATAAGCATTAAGCAGCAACTCTGCATTTTATCCTCTACTTGGCTCCTAGTCACCTCTAACTACTTTCTGCCTCTCTGAGTTTTCCAATTCTGCATATTTTCTATAAAGAATCATAGTATTTCTTTTTTTCCGTCTGTCTCATTTCGTGTATGCTGTACATTCAAGGCTCTTTATACTGTGGCATGTATCAGAACTTCATTCCCTTTTCAAGGTTAAATAATCTGCCACAAAGTTGACAAAACCATTTTTGCTAACACAGTGATTACAAAATATTTGAAATTCAATAATTAAAATTTAAATGGCGTGCTACCAAGCCTGATGACCCGAGTTTGATCCCTGGACCCACTAGATGGAAGGAAGAACTGAATCCACAAGAAGTTATCCTGTGACCTCCACACGAGTGACATGGCACACGTGTGTACTCATGTGCACACACATAAAATATATGGGTAAAGTATTTTTTCAATGCTAAAAACATTTTAAGTAAGGAGTATGTCCTGTAGTGTTCTACTATCTTCATAATACCTCTAAATCTTAAATGCTATAGCACTGTTTCCTTGATTGCAGTAGCCTGTCCAACTTAGACAGCCCTGGTGGTTGCAAGCGTGACCCCTCTGACCTGTGGGCAAGGTATTGGAGGATTATAGTGAGCCTCCATAAGAAAATTGTTCCTATAATCTTTCTTGCTATCACCTGTTAACACCATGCCTTATATGTTAAGTGCTTAATGCCTATCTGGGTTTCAGTTTAAATGAATACTAGCAAAACTGTATCAAGTATTTGCAATATACGCGAGGCACTATGCTAGCAGACAGATACCATAGAGAGCAAATGTGAGGCTTCTGTTGTCTTGGAGACCCTTCACCCTGCAGAGTGGCAGTAGTGATGACAAGAGTTGGTGGTCTTAAAAAATACTACCCATGCTTTCTAGTTTCATAGCTTTTTGTCTCCAAAGAATGTTTACATGTGCGAGCTTATTTAGTGCCCCAATGTTTGACATTCATTTACATTTTAAAACTAATGGCATTTTTAAAAGTAGGTATGAAATAGAACTGATTTGGAAAAGCATATAAGTTGACTGTAAGATTTTGAAGGTCTGGTTTTTATGGGGTGGAAAATGACGAACGCATTCCTTCAGAGGAAATAATGCATTTATATCTAAAAATGGTTGGTGTAAAAACTTCTATTCTAAGCCCAGGTGGGAGATGTGTAGTTCTCCTCATGCTGTTTTATGACCCTGAATCTGATAGCCCAAAATTGAAGTTAAAAGGTGTCTTCAAGCAAGAGGTCCGGAGTAGCACATTTCTCTAGTCAGTACTGAATGTTCCTGAGCAGTGGCGGTTAGCTGGGAAGGCCCTTACAGTCTCCGCACTTCTCAGTGGGGTTTCTGAGTTCACCAGACTTCCTGTCACCCAACACTCATCCACACGCTTGCTTGTCAACAGTGTCCTAGTAGAGAAGAGGGTAAGTAAACACGAGCTGCCACATAGACCTCAAAAGCTTTCTATCTCGGTGTGGAGTTGAAAGTGCCGGCCACTATCTTCATTTGTTACAAGCTCTTCCTCCCTGGAGACCACAGAGAGGAGAAACATGGAAAGAGTGGACATTTGGTCAGAAGTGGCTTGGAGGAGATGGGGCCTCTCAGAGGTTTCTGCTAGACAGTTAGTCCTGCCATTGCCAAGTTCGGGGTGAAGGGGTCACAGGCAACAGGGCAGTACCATTTGGAGGATCCAAATGCTCACCATGGTTATCAAGGTACCTTTTGTCAAACATTTGAAAAGAAAACCTACTGCATTTGGATGGACAATCCCACCTAAGAAAACGGTGCAGCATGTGGAGAAGACTCTTGGTGTGGGAGGAAATTCCAGTTCAGTCTGGTTTACAGAAGCTTCAACCACAATGTCTTTTCAAAAGGCTATCAGGATTCAAACATTACATCATCTCAAGAGCCTCTCATTGGCTGACAGGCTGGAGTCTGGTTCTCTTTATCCAGCTCTTTCCCAGTCTGGATGGTGCCTATACTGACTGTGGGAGTACAATTCCCTGTTACATGTGTTGGCACTCAGCATTTGGGCAGAAAGCACTTTAGGGGGGCTTCTTTCTGTAAATTCTTCACCCCCGTTTAAGTTTTTTATGCTTATAGTGTCAAAAAAAGTTATTTCAAATGGCTTTGTTGCTATGTAATTGCAAAAACAGCATCACTGAGAGAAATCATTCAATAAAAGCCTTTGAAAAAATAGCCTCAAGCCATTATATGATCACCTTCCCCACACCTCAGTCTTCTCTCTTAGAGCCACACTTCTGAGTTCTGGATCAGCATTTGTGGCAGATTATGTACTTTGCCCTGTCATTATTGATGGATATTAAAATTGCAGGCTTTATAAATAAGCAACCAGTTAGAAAAGACTGAAGTAACCTTCTAGGACTGCCAAAGAGTAAGTATTTTGGTGAATAGTGACAATTTGAGCATTTTCCACCTTATCTAAGAAATGGCATTAATTTAGCTAATGATTTCAAAAGCATATCACGCTGGATTCCATACAGTCTTCCCACAGGATAACCAGGTAGACACACAGACAGTCATTGTGGGTTAGACACAAGAGCTTGGAAGTTGTAGGAGTTAGGGAATTCGCTTGGCTTTATATCGACTTTGCTTTCTTCTAAGGCTGCTATAGGACATACACATTTTCCAATTTCAAAGCTAAATTCATCTTTATTTCAAGCTTTTTTTTTTTACATAATATTCTTCGAGGTTGATGAAGACAACTCCAGGAATCGAAAAGCCAGATCAGGAGTGATAGATCTGGGGGCAGGAAGAGTGTCCAGCACAGAGAAACACAAAGATCAGGGTATGTGCCCTCTGATCTCACACATTTTGGCAGAAGGGCTGATGGCTGAGATAGAATGGACCAAACATTTTAGGAACCAACCAGCTGCATCTTGGGTTATCAGTCGTGAGGTGCTTTTGGTTTCCCTGGAAACAAGTGTAAGACTTGGACCCATCAGTAGGATTTGGTTTCCCAAACTATGAAGTGGGAGATGAAAGAGTGAAACCCCAATGGCTCATCTGTAGAGGAGACAAGAAGATGCCCAGAGCGGAGCAACTAGCTGGAGAGAATTAGCCATCACCTCATTCTCTTGCACACAGGGACTCGCCTTTTAGTGGATATATGATTGGTAGATGGCTCAGAATGACAGTCTTGAATACAATAAAATAATTATCTTCGTAAGGGCTAAGTTTGTGTATTCTTACCTGGCTTAACAATATTCCCTTGTTATTTGTGACAATTACAGCTGTTTTCTCTCTTTCTTTAGATGAGAAAATAAACTTTTATTTCAAAATAAGATAATTTTAAATAATGGAAAACAGGGAAGAAACATGAGCAGGCACACTGTATGTGAAGTTGGGGGTACTGTGCGAGTCCCCTGGCTCTAGGGACCCACTGTGTGTTGTTAACTCTCAAATCAAAACACAGTCCTGTGACTTGGGTTTCACACTCTGCTGATGAACGTGCTTGGATATCCCACAAACATTTTCGGTTCAATACAGCCCTTTTGTGTCTCAGCTTTGAGATGTTTTTTACTTCATTCCTAGCTCAGATCAGTCCTAGCATCATCTCTACAAAGCCCAATCTGTCATAGAACTTGCAGTCACCCTTCTCAGTGCTGGGGTGACAGGTGGGCATTCACACCTAATCAACATCATCTTATACCAGGAGTACTGAAAGCTTTCTAGGTAGCCTGATGTGACAACCATTTTCTAGAAGGTAGGAGCCCTTTAGCCCAAAGCTCAGGATTATCAGTCACACTGAAAAGAACGAAAACAAACCAGGCTATGGCTGTGTATTCAGTTCTGATTCAGAAACCACCATCTTTCAATGATCCACACTGTAAGGCAGGCTCCTCCTGAAGTAGACCCTGAGGATGTGTCTAGGCAGTGTCCTACCCTTGCCAGAAATGGGAGGGGACACATGGGCATAAGAATGGAGTCAAGCAGTGATGTGGTCTCCAAAAAGGGTGACTTGAGGGTCTAGACCTTTGTATCCTTACAGTGGGTGGTCACACCATATGTCATCTTGGGGGGTATATCATAGATTTCCCCCTAAGGAATGCCTAACAAATCACTTTAAAGGGGTACAAATTTATTTCTACTCAAGGTTTCAAAGGTTTTAGTTATAGCTGTCTCTTATTTCTGAGCTTGTGGTAAGGCAGAAGAACAGAGCCATCATAGGAGGGCATGGCAGAGCAAAACAGCTTGCCTCATAATGGACATGAGGAGAGAGACGGGGAAAAAGGACATTTCAAAGTCATATCCCCAGTAACTACTTCCTCCAATTCAGTCCTGTCTCCTAAAGTTCAGTCACCTCCTTACAGCACCACCAGTTGGGGAACCAAGCCTACCACCTATTAGCCTTTAGAAGACATTTCAAATCCAAATTGGCCATGACCTTAGGTTAGGTGGCTCTCTAGGGTAAGTCCTAGTAAGGGACTCATTTGACAGCTATCAATGCTCAAGCCTTGTGGAGCCACAGTAGCTACGGGTAGTGCACTGCAACATCTATCTACCACAGTTCCGATCAAGGGTCCCAGCAAAGTTCTATGATCATTCCAAATGTAAGCGCTTTCTGTCCTTTGAAAAACTGTCAAAGCAAATTCAGGGCAATAAAAACTTCAAAGGACTCTCACTGGCCCAGAGCGATGGCAGATTTTTCAAAAATATCATAAGGTGAGATTCTTATTCTGAATTTAACGACTTCAATTGCAAACAAATGGTTTTATCCTGAAAGAGATAGTTGTTAGCCCACAGAGACCTCTGTTTTTGTTAATCTGGATTGTGGCAGGGCACAGAGGTAGGACAGTTGCCTCCATTACACTCTGCTTGAAGGAATGATTGATTTCACTTTTACTGCCCCAGCCGGAGCCTTCATTCTTAGAGAGTAAGATACAGGGTGCATTCTAGATCTTTCTGGGTAAGATGGGTAGAATCTGCTGCCAAGTACAGAAGCATTAGAGCTTCGAAATGGAATCTAAATTCTGATTGTGGGTTTGGAACAATGCCTTATATGGCGTGGCTGTTCGGAGCCACTTCAGGGAGCTACTGTGGGTTGGTTCATCATGGCATTGCCTGGGATAATCAGGGGTTGTCTGAGATTCGGGAGGTGAAGCAAGAAGATATGTGTGCCTAATGTTGAAGAAAAGCATTTTTATGTCTGCTAACATTTATGGTGTCCGATTGAGTGGGTTAGCAAAATAAAGACAGATGGCAGCAGATTAATGCGAGTGCTCACAATACCTACAATATTGCGCCCACTCCAGCTGAGGCTCTCCAGCTCAGCTTCCTCCACGACTCACAGTCAAATGTCACTTAGTGACCCTGAAGAGACGAGCAATTTATGATGGATCAGGAATCAGGATTAAGCATACATTTATCATGGAATGAGGAATCAGAAACTTCATTTAATGTGTAACTGTGATGTTTGTCTGGGACCTGGTGGATCATTACTTTGCAATCACTCCTTGTGTTAGGAAGCAGGAATTGATTAGCCCAGGGTCATTAAGTCCATCCCCTGCCTCCAGGCCGTACAGTTTGTGTAAATGGTTCCAGCTGGATGGGTCTTTATGCTGTTCTTAAGGAGCTCCCGAAGAGGAAATTACGAGATATCCCCAGAAGAGTGCACATTGTGAGGGTCACACAGCCTTTAGAGCCAACAAGTTCTTTGTCATGTTTAAGGTTGTCCTGAAAGCTAGGTGCTCTTATCAGTTGATACCAGTAGAGATTAAACACGGGGTAACCGTTCTTTGAATTCATTTTTACCGACATAAGGGGAAAATAGAAATACGTCTGTTGACATTCTTCATGAGGCTGTTGGGAAGATCAAAGAAGATGGGGTTGGGGAGATGGCTTAAGGGTAAGAGTGCTTGCTGTACAGAAATGAACACCAGAGTTCAAATCCCCAGCACGCATTGTTCAAAGTTAGTTGTGGCTGAACACGCATCACGCATCTGTAACTACAGTGCCGTATGTATGTGTGTGCCTGTGTGTGTGTGGTGGGTGGGGGTTGTTGGAGACAGGAGAAGAGTTGGAATTTGCAGGCCACCATTGGTTTAGTGAAAGAGACACTGTCTCAAGGGAATAAGACAGAGAATTATAGAGTAAGCCACCAATGTTCTTCTCTGGCCTCAGCACATGCGTGCACACACATGTACACATACAAGTAAGAAGACAATGATAGGCAAAGAACCATCATGCTTTTATGTTAGATTGAGACTTAGTAATGCCAGGAAACACACCGAGATCAACTAGACACAACTAAGCGCTGATCTGGAAAAGAAGCAGCAGTGTGATAAAGAGTGGGAAAGCCTCAGTGAATTAGCTTGAAAGGACAGGTTGAAGATGGAGTCTGTGATGCCTGAGGTTAAACACATGAAGCACTTGACAGGGTTGTGTTCAAGTCCATTTTTCCTCATCGCAGTGGGATACTGAGTGTTGCTATGCACGGTGGGTGTCATGATTGTCATTGCTGGGTGTAAGTGCTATTTCCTCTAATTTTTCTTTCCTAACTCTACCATCAGTGCAGACCATTTGGTTCCTGGCTGAATCCAATCACTCGCAGGAGTAGTGTGAGTTTGGTGTTGAACCAGAAACCCACCCACTCACTGCACATGTGTTTCCGTATCACACAATGAAAAATACATTGTAGCTTCAGCCTCTGATAAATGATGGTAAATTTTTCCCAACACTGGAATTTTTCTAATGTCTGATAAATGTCTTTCATAATTCACCGAAGCTTTTTTGAGTATAAGAGCACATCCATTATAGAGCCAAGATATGAGCGTTGCCTGTATTCTGCCTCTGACAGGACCCGCCTCTGCTTTGCTGGCATTTAGGCTGAACCGTTTTACTGTCACTGCCCAATGGGCTACGCTGATACCCTGAAAGAGTTGTGACCCTCTTTCCCTTGATACTTGGGCACAATTTGTCCTGTCTCTTTCACCCTTGGAGAGCTCCACAGCTGGTCTGTAGGATAGCCAATATCATTTTTATGATAAATGAAGGCTTTTCTTAAAGTACAGTATCTCTTCCGCCGTCGTGAGTGGAATGCCTCCTCCAAGGACTGTAAAGTTCCTAGTTGTAGCTATGACTTGGTCATTTCTGCTCCCTGATTCTTTTTCCTTTTTTTGTCTTTTCTAAAGTTTGGGTTTATTTCTTTCCTACATTTTCTATTTGATTCCCGAGGCTTCCTAGCAGTTTGCTTTGTTGTGGTCCATGTCTTTCAGGAACTTAAAAAAAATAAAGCGTTATTTTTGCCTTTTGGTAGTGAGTGGGGGCTTAAATAAAGAGCACATTGTGAAGATTGAAAATAATGCAATAAAATCTGTAACATTTGCAACAGTGTCTTATGGAACTTCTGATGCCAAGAGCAACCTTTATTCACCAAATCCCGCAGCAATCCTATGTGGTAGATGTTAGAAAGGGCAGGAACTGGAGGATTAAATGGAGTAGGTGCTTTGTCTGTTTTCATGTATTCACCAGGTGACAGGGCCAGAATTCAAAGTTATGTTCTCTGATTATTTATCTCATGTCTTTTCAACTAGACCACAGTGTTTATCACCAACTAGAACTTCTAATGATATTTATTTGACACACATTTAACAACACACATAACAGTTACAGCCTGCCTTGTCATTAGGTACCCATGGTAACGTACATAAATGAACAGAATAAGTGTGTTTTAAGCACAGCCAAAGCCTGCATCTGTGGGATGATGGAGGTGAGCAGAGGAGAGGGGGAAAGAGGCTGAGTTTCTTGATGATAGTCCACTCTGTAGACACCTGTGGAAGGTTCTGTCCTAACTCCAGCCAGGCCTAATACCTTTGGCTGGTAAAGTGAACAAGCCAGAGGATGGAGAATGGGAATCCATTCACTTTTATTTCACACAGTTGCTTGCTTTGTGGGGTGGGAGTTTGCATTTTCTGATTCTAGAAATGAAAGAGAAAGTAGATGCCTCTGAGAATATTTTTGAATTTATTTTTTAGTGGTTATTGGGTGGCTAAGGTGACAAGCATGTGTCTGTGATTATTTCGTGTTTCAACTAGTCTGGTAGTGTTTAGATATTTGGCCAACTATCAGTCAGGATTTGTCTGTATTTTTGGATGAAATTAACATTTAAGTAAGTATGCTGAGTAAAGAGAGTTATCCTCCCTAGCATGGGTGGCTCTTGAGGTGGGTGGAATGGGTACCCAAGATTTGTGTGTTGGAATCAAGTCCTCAAAGCAAGAGTACTGATAGGTTGGATCTTGTAGAGGTGATTGGGTCACGAAGGAATAAAGGATCATCAAGGCAGGGAAGTAGTTATCATGAGAATGGGTTTGTTATGAAATCAGTTGGCCTCACTCAGCTTCTCTCTTGCTGTGATGCGCCATCTGCCATGCTAGGATGTGGTAAGTAAGTCTCCACCAGATGCAGCCTCTCTGGACTGGCCATTCTAACCATCAGAACTATAGGAAGCAAGTCTATGTTTCTTAAGAATCAAGGTAGCTTACCCAATCAGATGACACAAAATGAACAAAAACCCTGACTTTCCCACTAGTAAGAATGGACTCCTGTAGTCTGACATTGGAGCTGCAATGCTCCCCTTGTGCCTAAAAAGTGAATGGATCAAGGCTCAAGTAACAGCATCCAGACACAAGTTATTTTTAGGAATATATGTATGTATATGTATATGGGGTGTTAGAGGGAGGAAAGGGAAAGGATAATGAGTGATTATACTACAATCTCAAAAACAAAACATTCTGAAGATCCAGGTGTTCCTATGAGCAAGGTCCTGGATGCATTTATTTAATGTGTATTATATGACTAAGTTGCTTATTTAGTTTTTCAGTTCATTAAATCAGACCTAAAACTATATTTTAATTCCTCTTGTTTATTTCATGGTTTCAAACTACTTGGTTTTATTTTCAGTATTATTGAGCACACCCAAATCCAAATACATGAAGAAGGAATTATCCTGGTAAAAGCTAAAAACATCAATCAAAATATAATATTTGTGACATTTTAAACTGATTTTTATTAGCCATTGCTATTAATTTGCTTTCTGATTCAAAATAAATATTCATTTTCAGACCTAAAAATAACTGAATGGAAATATTAGTTCTTCTGGGGTCTCATCCTTGCTGGATTTTCAACTAGAATTTCACCATTGGTTCATATAAACCAATGCCTCTGTCTTCCTCCTCTCCTCCACGACAACATAACATTCCCTCTTGGGTTCCTCAGATCATGGCACCTGCTTGTTGAGACTTGGATTCTAAATAAACAAGATAATCCCCACTCCAAAGGAACATCTAATATGATATGATGTGGTAAGATATGATACACACACACACACACACACACACACACACACACATGCACGCATGTGTGTGATTCAAGACCAAAGGACAACACAGCACACCAGGATAGTTTGAAAGCAAGAGAACCACTACCTTCTAATTTTGTTTAACATCTTTCACATCTTATCCTAGAGCCATATCATTATATGGTGCTCAATAGACTCCATACTGTATCTGACATCTCTTACCTCACTCACACTCTGAACAATCCTTTAAGTTGAATACTACAGTTCTAATTATTTGCAAGTTTGAGATGATGAATGCCCAATGTCAGTGGTGTTGTTTTTCAGCAGAATTCTGTATTTTTCTTTCCATCTCATATCATACCACATGACCTGTCTTTTCTCTCCTCTCTCCAATGACAGGAGACATGAGGGATGGATCTGGGTAAGCCAGTGGCGGTGAGCTGGGTCCCAGCATTAGCAATCATGGCCAGCGGTGGGTGCAAAGAGAAGTTCAGCATTTGGGCATGGGATCGTGTTTCACGCTGTAATTGGCTGTGCGTGGCATGCCCAATCTATGTGTAATGCAGTGTGGGGGAGAAGTGTTATATGATATTAACATTTTCTAGGGAACATTTTTCCCCTCCACCTACAGAGAACCTTTAGTACGCACAGATGTATTTTTTTTTTCCTGTGAAGCAGATCTCACAAAGGGGAGGCTGAGCAGTGGATTCGGAAGGCAGCTGGAGAGAAAGGAGCAGTTTTCCTCTAAATGCTTATCCTTCCTTTTCCAAAATAAGTGGGCAAGAGGACCAACCTCCTAGCATGCTCATAGGACAGATGCAAGGAATCGTAACAATCTACAAATCAGGAAACTGCCAAGCAGGACAGGCTCTGAGAGCCCTGTAACATGTCTTTAGAAAAGTTTGTCAGGAACCATTTATTCCCATCATCGGTTGGGTGGGGCTGGTACTAGTTTTTCTACTTTATGGATAAGAAATCCAAAAAGAGATTTCAAGTAACTTTAGAGATTATAAGGACATTAAATTGGAGTGAAGATTTGAACTATACCTGTCATTTAAACTATACATTCTCACTTATGTGTGTCAGTTGAATTTCCCAGCCAGCACAGACTTTACTCACAGTCCTGTTATGGTCCTGCTCAGCTAACTGTGGCTTGCAATGTCTTAGGGTAACAGCTCTCAACCGTGCTATCCACCTGGCACTTCTTAACAAATCTAAGATGGAAGCTAGGGAGCTAGCTCAGTTGGTAAACGGCAAGCATGAAGGCCTAAGTTCTGCCCTAGGAAGCTGGGCATGGTGGCATTCACTTGTAACCCCAGTGCTTTGGAGGTAGACACAGGAGGAACCTTGGGCTTCACTGGTCAGCCAGCCAAGCCAAAAATGGTTCCAATCAGAGAGTCTGTCTCAAAACACAAGGTGGATGGCTCTTGAGGGATGATATCTGAGATTGACCTTGAATTTCAACACAGACAGACAGACAGACAGACAGACAGACACACACACACACACACACACACACACACACACACACACACACACACACTCAGTGATAGAATATAGACATCTCCCTACCTCTAGCCAGACAGAATTCTGCTGGCAGGCTGGATTAAAAAACTTCACTAGGTCTGTTCAGTGCTTACGTGTTCTAGTCTGGTGTACATAGCTAGATCATGTCTCCCAGATGTTGTCCAAACCTCTTGTATATATTCTTAGCAAGACCCATGCTTATTTGGTATCTGTGGAAAACCTACTTCTGATAGGTGCAATTCTGTAAAGATGCCAATGACTCATGCCTTGTAGTTCCTCTCCTATGAGTGTGGGATGATGTATGACCACAACGTTGCTCTGGATGATGCCTGACTTTGGCTTGATAAGAAACTGAAGTGCAGTGCCCTGTGTGTGGACTCCTGACCATGGGATTTGGGAATAATAACCTTGTACTATTTAACCTTTCTAAGCTTGTGAAATTTGTTACATAACAATAAAACCCCCATATACTAAAAAATAAATTTTTTTTCTAGAAGAAAACTATTACAGTATTTATCCTTTTTAATTTATTCTAGTTGAAAAGAACCATATATCAAAGAGAAGAGGAAGAACAGGCCCTAGTCAGATATGTTTGTATCCAAACTTCTGCTCATCTACCCCGTGTTTTGTGTATGTGTCGCTCTATGTGTGTGTACATGGATGTGCTTGCATATATACATGCTTATGGGTGAAACATGTATAACATTTATTATAACTTTAGAAAATTCACATATCATGAAGTTAAACCTTTTAAAGGATAGAAGCCATTGGATTTTTAGTGTATTGACAAGGTTGACTACCTACCATAAATATCCAATCTGGGGTACTTTCATTATGCCCCCCAATCCTATACTCATTAGCAATCACTCCTCATCTCTCATTCTTATTCACCTCTCCAACTACTTACCTACTTTCTATTACTGTGCGTCAACATACTCAGAAAATGTATACAAATTGAATCATGAAATATGTCGCTTTTTGTGTTTAGTTTCTTTCATATAATTCACTGTTTTCAAGATTCATCTGTTATATAATAAATAAAATGTAGTATGACTACACAATGGATATTATATAGCCATAAAAAACAGAATGACCTGGTTTTACAGAGTTTTTATCTTCTAAATTAATATTTAATTTCTCACAGTTTAGTTTATATTAATGTCAAGTAGATTTTAATGATATGCACAGCATTTACTGCCCTATAACTTTATTCATGTCCCCTCAACTTGTTGCTTTCTAATAAATAACATGGCTACACATTAGTTGCCCATTAGCAGAAATTATACATTATTGCTATAAGAAATTTTTTTAAATCTTACAGGGGAAAAGAAATATAAGCAGAAGACGGATCTGCAGACTTTCATATTTTCCTGTGTCATGATATTTACCTATTTCTTCTCACAAACTCATTTACTCTGTAATGTTGTTTCAGTTCAACTAGGATTCCTTTCATGACTCTTGCAGGACAAGCCAGCTATCCACAAACTCAGGTCCTGATCATCTGGGAATGTATATATATATATATATATATATATATATATATATATATATATATATATAAATGTTTGAAAGATAGTTTTGCTGGTTATAGAATTCTCATCTTTCTGCCAGATGCTTGAGTGTGTCATTCCACTGCTTTCTGGCTCCCATGGTTTCTGAGAAGAAATCACCTGTTAGTTGTCAGAATGCTTCCCAGTGTGTGTTGAGTCACTTCTTACTTCCATGGTTCCCTAAGATTAACCAAAGTTAAGAATTTAGGGACTTCACACGTCTGACCTGAGCATGTAGCTAGCCTTATGACATACAGATTTCTAGATTCCCAGGAATGTCCCAGGAAATTTCAAATCATGACAAAACATTTCATTGTCCAATTTCATCTGTAAGTTTTTTTTTCTTTTCTTTTCGAGATAGGGTTTATTTCTCTGTGTAGCTTTGCACCTTTCCTGGAACTCACTCTGTAGCCCTCAAACTCACAGAGATCCACCTGGCTCTGCCTCCTGAGTGCTGGGATTAAAGGCATGCGCCACCACTGCCCAGCTCATCTGTAAGTTTTTAGTTAGTATTTTGTTTTTCCTTCTTGTCATGGTTGGCTCCAGCATGTCACACCCAACTACTACTGTTTGGATATGGTCCCAAGGTAGGAGCCCCAGAGGAGTTTGAGTTAAATCATATAAAGACATATATTCATCTAGGAGCTTACAGGCAATTGTTCAAATGATGGCAGTTTTCTGGGAAATCTCTAATGGTTGCTAAGTTGCTGATTTTTCATTGTAACTGTGAGGCTGGTAGGCTTGCGGGCTACAGAAGGCAAGCAATGATGTGATACTTTTTTTTTTCTTATGAAAATCAAGAGGTTTTGCTTAGACAAGTGCACCTCCTGGTTGTACTCTTTTGGCACATTTTTGGATTTCTGAACACTTTGATTTTGACAATATCTGCTAGTGTTCCTTTTCTTTGTATAAGAGACTAGATTTATACTACTCCATTTTACACATTTTCCTCATCATTCAACAGATTTATCACTTCCCCTGTTTTTGGTAATGTGCAGCATTAGTGTGATAGTTGGCTCTTTTGTCAACTTGATATAAGCTGGGACCATCTGGGGAGAGGGAACCTTGCTTGAGAAAGTGCCTCCAGCAGAAGGACCTGCACACAGCCTGAGGGGCATTTCCTTGACTAATGGCTGATGTGGGGGGCCCAGTCCCCACTCAGGTAGTCCTGAGTTGTGTAAAGAAGTAGACCAAGTCAGCAACAGGGAACAAACCATAAGCAACACTCCTGCAAGACCCATGCTTCAGTTCTCGCCTTGGGATTTCTTCCTTCATTTCCTGTCCTGATTTCCCTTCTGATGATGTAAGGTGGAAGAATTACTTTAGATCATGGTGTTTCTCACAGCAATAGAAAGCAAAGTAGAACAGGTAGGAATGGTCTAGCCTTGCTCGAGGCTTCATGACAGGCATTGCATGGGAAATACATTGAAATATAAGGATTTCAAAGAAAGGGGTAAGTTGAAAACACATTATCTGAGTTATAGAACTTTGGTAAAGACACCTGTCAGTGGAGCGATCTGGTGAGTTTGGCTGCTCCATTTGAGTGCTTTCTCTTTCCCAGGTAGAGTTGTTGTAGGGAGCCGGTTTCCTAGCCTGGAGCTACCTTTTCCACTCTCTTCCCCTGTATCTAGGGGAATCATGTCACTTTTACCAGCGTTACGTTGCTGCTGAGTGTAAGGCACTAAGAAATGAAGATACTGGAACTACAAGAACAGGGGTCCAGTATACCCATTGGGTTTTGTCTGTTTGTTTTTATTTTGATTTGTGTTTTCTCTTTGAGAAAAATCAACTCTGCTGATCTGTTATTATATGTTCTTGTTTTATTATAGCAAATAGGATGGCCCTAATTCAAATGATAGACCATTAGAAAGGCTCATTTGATCAGCACATGAATATATATTAGAATATTCTCTATGTATATATATAGAATATGTGTACATATTAGCATATGTATTATAGAGCACATATAGAATATATACGTGAATATATATTCATTAGTTTTATACACACACACACACATACACATATGTATACACACACACATACATATATACACACACTGCTGATAATGCTGGTACATGCCTTTGAGGTTTTTCATGTGAGAGCTTCCACTGGAGTACAGCCAGCCAATCTGAGCCTGTCTACCTGGGCCATTACAATTAGCTAGTAAAACTCTTTGGAAGAACTCCTATTTGTCAGGTTGGGGTTGATGACTTGTCCCCCTGAGAAGGCCCTCCTAAGAACAAAATCTAACCTTTTACTGTCTAACAAACATGCGTGCTACACTGAGAAAGAATGGGTTTCTTTTATGCGGGCCCAGCAGGGCTTCTCTAGGCCAAGGTCAGACTCTTAAAAGAGACGATGTCAGGTTGGAAATATCAGGATGGCAGCCTGATGTCAAATTTAACATCTGGAGAGTCATTCTGGGAGTCGGGAATGGCAGAGAAAGTGGAGAAAAAGGCATGAGGTGGGAGCAGAGGACACTGGCAGTGATTTGGGACACATGTGAGGCTCCCCAGGGACCCCTTGAATCAGAGAGCTATGGACTAGGGATTCTTGAGGTTTTGCCAGCGAGGGTTATGGAAGGGACAGCTCTTTTGTTGCTTTATTATGACATACATTTCTCATTGAACCATCAGGCGTTTGAAACCTGAGGAAACACAGCCTTTCCATATGCTGTGATGAGCTGGGTTATGCAGCTCATAATGGAAGCAGAGAAAGAGGCTGTGATTTGCGTCTGTCCTTTGCTCATTCTCTCTCATTGTCTGGAGTCTACATCCCCCCCCCCCCCCGTCTCCTTAATTGTATGGCCGCTGGGACTAGAGATCCCAGGGATGGAGTTCTGAGAACTCCAGGGCAATGTTGTAAGAAGAAACTCTTTCCTATTGATCCTCTCTGCTCCCAGTAAGCTCTGTATTTGGATTGCTTTGGATGTGGGGGGAGTGGGGTAAGGGCAAACATCCAGTCACTTACATTTTCGGGAGCTTTGTGGTTTGTACTCAGGAGCGCAGTGAACTGATAATGATGGTGAGCAGAGGTTAAATCCCCATCCCATCGTCAAACTGGGAGGAAGAAAGGGTTTGTATTCAGTCATACAATGTGGAACAAGGGCAGCTCTTAAAATAATTGCTCAGGGTGCTTTTTTTTTTTTAACAGCCTCTATCTGTATGTGATAAAGTCTGCTCAAAAAGAAACTTTTGACTAGACATATAATAAATGAGAAATGTCCTTGGGGAAAGGGAAACACCTGTTTTCCTCGCTCTGATCAGTTCCCTCCCAATTAATTCCCCAGGGATATGTAGGTGGCAGACATCAAGAGCACAGCTTCTACCCTCCTTCTCTCCAGTCTCCATCCTAACACAAGTCCCTTGGGCATTTTAAAATTAAAGAGTTATTTTTTCCTCCGTTGGCAAACGGGCTTGCCTTTCCACAGCCCCTGCAGGGCCCTGGGAGTAGCCTGTTCCTGAACATGCACTCACTCAACTATCCAAAGCCCGTTGCAGGAAGGAGCCCTAGAAACAAGGGCATGCCTTTGCTTTTGACCATACATGGGTCTTAGAACAGCGGCCTAAGGAATTCT
Source organism: Peromyscus maniculatus bairdii (assembly GCF_049852395.1). Taxonomy (NCBI): domain Eukaryota; kingdom Metazoa; phylum Chordata; class Mammalia; order Rodentia; family Cricetidae; genus Peromyscus; species Peromyscus maniculatus. The sequence goes on along the minus strand of NC_134857.1, from coordinate 123,755,935 downwards.
CCTGGGCTGTTCCACAGTCTCGGGCCTATGCCCTTAGCAGGCAGGCAGCTGTGCTTGCTTACAGTGGATGCCTCCAGAGAGTGGCTTGTTCAAAACCTCAGGTGTTTTCCCCTCTCCACAGAAGGACCTCGCCTCAGTATTTTAGCCAGAGCAGAAGTGACCCAAAGGGAGATGTTTGCGAGAGCCTTCCCTTCTGAAATCCATAATCCATCTCTGCCTGACTGAGTGCTTCCAGGAACCACCGTATGGGCACCTCCCATGGAAGTTTAAGTTTTTTTCTTTGCACTTAACTTGCTTCCCAATGCCTTACTTACATTTGGCATCTGCCTTTATTTTACCTCTCCGAGAGTTGAAGGTGATATTATTTAATAGCCACATATGCACTTTCCCACACAGGGGCTACACCTTGTCACATTAAAAGCCCTCAAAATAAAGGGAAAACCCAGGCAGACCATTAGTTCAACTCCTTCCCAGTGGTGGCTGCACCCATGCTAGGCTGGCTGGAGCCACAGTGCTTCAGCTGAGGGCCCTACGAATGGTTGGGGCTACTGCAGTCAGACCCAACGCCATCAATTTCCTTGGTTACAAACGAAGTTTTCTCCAAACAAATCTATATATTGTCTGAAGCCCTCCTTCCCATAGGGTGTTCTGACTCACCCCTGAAAGTACAATGTGGGGGGCTACGTTCTGAAAAGTCTTACTCCATCTTTGGCAGAGTTGGTTGTCATTCCAATGTTTGTTTTTAGCCTTGATTGGCAGAAGCAGACAAATAAAATGGGTTTGTTTGTGACTCCCTAGAAGATGGCACAAGTGTCGCTCAAAGGTGAGCCTCTGTTTCTTTGCTCCATAATTAGTGAACCCCCCCTCCCCCCGCCCCCCCCCACATCCCTTTCCTGCTCCATCGCTGGCCCCTAGCCCTTAAAGACAGGAAAGCCCCAGTGGAAATGCCTGCTAAACACACAGTAAAAGGAGTAATCCAGCAGGAATAAGCCAACAGTCTCTGCCTGGTATTTGACCATAATTTAATGAGTGCCCAGAATTCATCTGTAAATGCACATTGTTAATTTAGGGCCTGCTATCCATTAATTAGGGCTTTAGTGGCAAGTGCCACTGAGCTATCTGCACTGTTTAAGGTTACGTCAGGCCCTAGTAAACGGCTCGCTGATAACAAGATGCATCCATCTTCATTACTCGGCCACTCCTGTCTGTCTTTGCTCAGCATCTTCCAAGGGCTTATGCCTGTTGGAACTGAAGAATTAAACTTTTATCCAAACCAGACTCTGCTCTTTCACCTTTTCTGATTCCTTGAGCACTTCCCATTTATTTTGCCTAAATGACATCTGATTACCTAACATGGAATGGAGCAGGGGCTTAACCTAAAACAGTCTGCAGACCGCGGTTCTCGGCTGGAAAGTTCCAGGGGGCTAGCACGAAGGAAGCCTGCACATTTCCATTTCATCTGATACTGGGCTCAGGGTAAAAGAAACGGTTTCTGATATTTTTTTTCTTCTCATGAGGTAGCAGTTCCAGTAGGGTTTTTTTTTATGCCAGAGAAATACAGGAAATTAATTTTAGACTTGAAGAATAAATGTCCCAATTGGTTGGAGTTTACTTTTGCAGTGTTTCTCTCCCTGAAAATATGTATTATTTGAGGCAGACACAGTGCCAAATGAAATAATTCCAACACCTAAACAGCCCGCGTGTCAAGCCTCAGCTGTATAAACGGAGTCATGCTGGAGGTCCATGCTCAGTCACTGGGCTCCAAAGCCTGCCCTCCTTTTCCATTTCCACGCCTGCTGTCAGCAGGCAGTGAGCTCTGACGTGAGGGAGGATGCTGCCCCTACAGAAAATTATATAAGTGCGAGTTTGTTTATCCTTCAAACGCTAGGTCAGAGGACTTGCATAAAACGAACTTCCATTGACAGATGGTTTCTATAAGTAGTTGATTCTGAGAAGGGAACGAACTACCTGGCATGGCTGTTTAACACATTTAGGGTGCTTGCAGGGAAAGCCTACTGCTCCCCTGAACCATGGTTCAATTTTAAGCATCGCTGGCCAGGATGGGTTATTGTAACTAGGTGGAGGAGAAGCTTCCAGAGCCTGATGCTCAGTGTGCAAGGGAGAGGGGAGGAGCAGGAGGCGGGGGCGCTGCGTGCTGGAATGATAGCCCAAGGGAGGGCATCCGAAACCTCTGCACCACTGAGCTGGTACACTTATCACAGGGTGACAGTCTATACTGCCGGCCTGCGGTGTGATGCTGTTTGTGGTGCGTGCTGCCAACTGGCTTAGAAAATGCAGATCCCCCTCTCAGATAGAGAGAGCAGGAGGCAGAATGTCAGCTGACTGACATTCCTCACAATAGGTCTTCCTCAGCTTAGGGTGCTAAAGTATGGATCCCAGCTGGGTTGCAGTAGGAGTGAGGCAGCTCCTCCAGGAGAAGATGCCCCCTGCCAGCTCTCACCACGTGGTGCCCACTGTGGCTGACATTCTGCTGGAGGCCCCTGCCCCTTCTACAAGATTGGTGGGAATGCCATCATGCTTTTCTTCCTTTTGATTTTGTAATTCAATTCTACAAACAGTAAGATTGTTTTTTTCTTGAGTGACTTGTAGCTGTGGATCATCTTCTGGTCCTACATCTTACTAAACACAAAATAGATAATGCCCCAAGACTACAGTGAGAGAGGAAAATAAAAAATAAAAAAGCAAACAAAAGGCTCAGTTTATTGCATGTAGTCATGAAGTCATCTACATTATATGTGATTGAAAGAGACAATCTTAAGCTGAGGGTTCCTAAATTTATCAGAACGAAGCACTGGATACTTGAAGTAAGAGCTCTTTGAAGCAGATGTACTACAGGATAAAACACATTCTTTCTCTGGAAAAGAGAAAGCCAAGATATTGTCGGGGTAAAGGGGACAATGGAGCCTGTGAAACAAGGGTCAGAGCTGAAGGTTTCAGCTCTAAGCAAGCTACACACAAGTATTTTAATTAAAAAAAGGAAATCAGTCAGGAATTCTGTTTCCAGAGTCAGAATTCTGCAGGCAGGCTGCTGTTAAGACATAAAGTCTCAATTGTTCAGCTTTTATTGTTCAATATTATATTAAAATTTTTTAGGCTCTTCAGGTCAAGGCGACTTTTAAAAGGTTAAAAGCTACTCAAAGGGGTTGCCATATCCATAAAAGGAAATGAGATTAACCATAAAGACTGATGGAGGGAAAAACAATAATTTAGATAAACTGCTACTGCCTTTAAAATGTTTGGCTTTTATCAGGGCAAAGGAATTCAATGATTTGTAGATGGGCTGTTGTATCCAAGAAAGACTCAGGAGATGCGAATCATTTTCTTGCTTTCATTGTTTGGTGTGATTTAGACAAGGCTCCAGCTTTCTTTGGTTATGTCCTTTCTAATGGTTGGGGAAAAGTAATTGCTGGGCTCCAACTTCCATCTGTCAACTCATGACCTTGCTGGCTGTGCATCTGTAATGTCAGACACTGTTGTCATGGAAGGAATTATGATGTTTCAATCGAATATATTGCAATGTTAACAAATCCATAACTGGATCTGGAGCACACGGAAGGGGTTAGGAAGTGCCTTTCCGAGACCCCGCAGAAAAGTGAGTGGGGTGTCCCCATTCATCTCCACTGCTTACCACCAATTGAGAAAGTCATTGACTTATAATGCAAAAGCAAAATCAGAACCTCAAACCCGAAGGGATTCTTAAAATCAAAATTGGTGGTTCAGCAATGAAGACCAAAACCATCACTTGCCTTCACTATCGTGTTATGCATTCCATCATTGATTCCCTTGGGTAACTATGGAATGCCTGACCTCATTGGAACTTTTCCCTGTTTTCTCAGAATACTTACATGCTGGTTTCAGTTCCCAGTTTGGAAAACTAAACCCGTAGAATGTGGATCTCTTAGAGCAGGTTAGATCAGCCCAAAGGGATTGTAGCATCATGACAGGCTGATATTTTCTGGAAAACCTATGCTTATCAAATAGCACTTTTTTTTCCTTGACAAGAAAGTGAGAAGTGAGTTGATATAAAAGTTTAATTTGATCTTCTGTGGAAACTGGATCTGGCCTGACAAAGTTAAAATGGATAGAAATAATATTCCAGACACTGAAAATTTATTTTTGTTGTCCTGTGTCTGAACAAATAAGCATTCTAAATCAGCAAGAGGGTCTAAAATTTCCATTCTAGAGACATCATTCCTAACAAAGAGTCTTTGTGTTTTCATGCCCATCACGTTTATAAGCTCTAAGATGAGGACTGAGGTTGTGGACACTCAAATGATCGAGTTTCTTGGATTCCAAGATAGCAAAAACAGAGCTGATACATTTGAGAAGCACTGTAAATGCAGAAGTAAAAAAAAAATCAAAACAAAACAAATTCACACCCTCAATGTAATTGACCCTGACTGAAGTAAATCTATGATATGAAACCCATAATGTACAGATGAATAAATTAAGGGATGATTATTCATAGCGTAAAAGAGTCTTCCAGAATTCCCCTAGGATTCTTTTCAAGGCTGAGCTCCACTAGTTCATGTAAGTGTTTATGTACAGACCATTAACTGTTTGACAGGCAGGCCGGAGAGGCAGGCAGAGGGAGGAGGTACCCAAACATAGTGGAGCTGCTGGCACCCCAGGGTTCTGAGTTTCATGAAAGATGTTGATGGGACAGTGAGGGAAGTCAGGTGAAAGTGTGGCATTTACTAAGAAGATGCTTTAAACATTGGGGCTCTTGGAGGACTATCTGTATTATGAAATCTTAAGTGTTAGCTCAGCCACCTGTTAAGTTGGTCTTGGATGAGTTACATGACCTTTCTGAACACCAGACTTCTAGAGTTACAGGAGTTTATATGTCACATTTAATATATGTATGTGTGTGTGTTTATATATAGGTAAATACATTCACATGTAATATGCACATGTATGTGTCCATGCAGCACTTAAACAGCAGCCTGGTACACAGTACACATTGTGTACAGATTTTTAAGATGATTCTAGAAAGACATAAAATATTAATTCTCTTAGAGAGCTCAAAACAAAACAAAACACCCAACAAATACCCTCTAGTCCTAAAAAGGGGAAAAAAAAGAAAGTTAAACATTGCAGAAATGAATACTTTTCTCTTTGGGTTTTCTAAGAAAGTCAATCTATAATTTATCTCTTTGAAATGATTGCTCATACTTTAGTTTTCTGTGTCTTTGGGAAAAAATGCAGGAGTATGAAGTGCATAGAGACAACCAAGAATGTCATGTCTGTTGGTTTTTCTGTGTTACTAAGCTTGACGCACCTATTTTTCAATTAGTTATTTTAAGAACAATAGTAGCAGGTTGAAACACGGCTTTATTTGTGGTCAGGGACAACCAAACTTCTCACTTGGTTGACTTTGTGTGAGTCACACAGGAGTGTGTTCTACCCAGTGTAGCTGCTGAGGCACAGCTTTCAGTTCAGAAGTGGACACTAATTGATATTTTCCAAGGGAGCCCAGTAATAAAGATGTCCTGGCCTGCCTCCCCGGTCTGGTGAAATGGTCAAATGACTGAGTTCAATAGGCTGCCAAACAGGAAGTGCTGAGAGTGTGTCTATCTGTCGGCAGTGTGTGTACTCTGGCCTCTGAGAGTCAGTAGCTCTACCAGAGAGCTATCTGGAGCAGAGCTAGCTCATTCTGGGTCCTGGGGACAGCATCAGTTCTGAACAAGGCACATGAGAACTCCCAAGTGTTTAAAGAACCAAAAATGACGCTTGTTTGATTATAAAATAGTGTCCTAATGTTGAATATATTTTCCTCTTATGTTCTGTAAAACTCTCCTCTACTTGGAATAAGTTATAGTGTCTAGCTAGCTCTGGTCATGAGAACAGATCCCCTCCTCTGATACTCTGACCTATAGCTTGGTTGGATCCAGGTTGAATAAAAGTATTTTTTCTGTTCCTCAGAGTTTATGAGTAAATTCTAGTAGAAATGGGCATGGAAATAGTTCTTAAGTGCAAGGCACACCATTACTTCTTTCCCAACCAGAAGCTCTTCACAGGTCTGGAAACACAGGTCTGGAACACACCAGTGTTTAGGTGGGTTGATCTCCACTTATCTTCTTAGGAGACTGCCAAATTATTAACTTTCAATACATTATCTTTTTAAAAATTACATAATTTTGAATCATGTTTTCAGGGACATTCTTCGAATTCAGAAAATATATGAAAAGCTGTGTTTTTATTTCTGAAATATTCGTCTTACCTCAGGGCTCAGGGATCTTTGAGGACAAGGGGACAGAAGGATTGTATGAGCCAGTGGTGGTGGATGACTTTAAGAAAGCAGTGTTTTCCAGAAACAACAGGACAGGCACACATACGAACTCACAACAATTGTCACAGCATGCTGAAGACCTACAGAAACTCCTCCTAGGCAAAAACCCAAGCATAGCGGGAAGGAGAATACATCATCCTGCTGCCGGCTGAGAAACTATGAACTACCTGTTGGGAGAGGGAGAATCAGTTGTTAGTGTTGCTTGTAATGGTGTGACCCTGCTAGGCTGAACATGAAGTAGAGCAGGCCTCAACCTCAAACTAAATGTACAACACAAACTGGTCTCAATGGGGAGAGAAAACAATAACAGCAGTAACAACAACAACAATGTGAAACAGAAGAATCACTAAGTTGGGTGTGTGTAAATAGACATTGTTCAAAATACACGGTATGAAATTTGCAAAGAATTCAAACTATTTCAAAAAAGAGTAAGAGGCAGAATGCTGCTTAAGTGGAAGCTAGTTTCACTACTTTAGTCAGACCAGTATTTCACACAGAGTATTCCCAACACGTCCAAAGGCTCAGAATGTCAGTACTGAGAGATGACATTGTGTGAAACCTGCCTTTGCTTCTGAAGGAGCCTGGTTTCTGAGCTTCGGGCGATTTGCTGTTTTTTTCTTGTTAAACACTTACCCTCCTAGCACTTAATGCAAGTATAATTGAACAATTTATCCATGTAATTGCTTGTTTAGTGTTTCTTCATGGCTAGATGGTGAGTGTGCTCATGATAGAGACATTGTTAGAGATGTGCATCTTACACAGAGTGGGTACACAGCAAATGCTAACAAGATATATGGATGCAATTTGTGTTCTCATTCTTCTTAGTGGTAATAAATATCCACATGACAAAAACTTCACTCAAGTTTTTGATTTACAAATTTTCACTTTCAAACATATGTACATGTATAATGGCTCATGTGTATGCAGAAGAGAAGTGAATGGAATGTGGTATGTTTCCCCCAAATATTTCCAAAGGCAATGATTTTAATTGCCTCTCAGTGGCATTCTGACATTTTCCATCATGTGGCTAAATAATGTACTGTATCCTTGATTTTCTCAGGACTTCAGATAGTAGCCACTGAATTGTAGATGTGGAGAGAAGTTCATGCACTTACTCTCCGTCTTCTCCTTAGATCCCTCTAAGTTCTAATGTTTATTGTTTGTGTGTTTTTATAGTTGCTGTTTTAGTTTTTCTGTTGAATCACACCATTATGTAACACTCTACTTAACCAGTGTTTTTCCTTCACTGGCTTTACATGTACTTTCCTCTTACTAGTGGAGATGAGAAAAATGGACTCACCTACAATTCACTTTCCTTCTCTTCTGCTGACTTCGCGCAACTGAACCATTATGCTGTCATTTTTAGTGAGGGAATTTTACATGTAAAAATTATTTTAATAGCTTGTAGATTTGTATTGTTACATTGGTATCACTCATATTTGAGTTCAGTAACCATAAACAAGTCTTCCATGTTCTATTTATTGTTTGACTTAAAAATATAAAACTCTTAAATAATAATAAGCCATATAGTTTCGTACATATTATTGTCTCCAGAATTGTAGAGGGGGTTAGACACATGAAGAAAACAGCATCTCACATATTAAATGAAAAATCCAAAGAATAAACACATGTGCATGCATACACACACACACACACACACACACACACACACACACACACACACACACACACCTCTCAACAATTGCCCAAACAATGGAACATTGGACTTTGCTTTATATTTCACTAAGAATTCTTTGACTTCTGTGTTCTCATCTGCATTATCCTCCCCAATTAATATAAATCATATTTTCATAAAGATCTCTAATTCCCTTCTAATTTATAATTATGACTTTCTTAGCCTACTGACCATCATAGGATTTGTTTCAATGTACTTGTGGGTTGGTTAAGTTGTTCTTAGATTCTTTTTCTTGGGTTATATTTTCTTTTCTTCTGTTTTGTTTTTGCTTTTTTGAGATAATATCTTCATATTATTAGAATATACTATGTAGCTAGAGTTTTCCTGCCTTGCCCACAGTCAGGACAAATCTCTGTCACCCGCCAGTCCCACAGTCGCTCAGACCCAACCAAGTAAGCACAGAGACTTATATTGCTTACAAACTGTATGGCCGTGGCAGGCTTCTTGATAACTGTTCTTATATCTTAAATTAATCCATTTCCATAAATCTATACCTTGCCATGTGGCTTGTGTCTTACCAGCGTCTTCACATGCTGCTTGTCGTGGCAGCAGCTGGCAATGTCTCCTTTTGTCTTTCTGTTCCCTCCTTTCTCCTCTCTGTTAGTCCTGCCTATACTTCCTGCTTGGCCACTGGCCAATCAGTGTTTTATTTATTGACCAATCAGAGCATTTGACATATAGACCATCCCACAGCAATACTAGGTAACCTTTCTGATTCCTTTCATCTCTAAAATTGCACTTAATACAGAATTCTATGTCTAAAATGGCTCTTTAGCCCTCAGCACTCTGTCACTGATAAAAATAATTGATTATCTGTTCACTCATTCAGTGTTTTTTTCCACCCCCAAAAGTTTTGTGAGGATTTTCCTTCCTGTTTCATATTCTAAAGTTTAACAAAGGGTACTATTTAGTGTATATTTTTCTCTATTTGACATTTGTTGGGTTTGTTAATTATTAGATTAGTATTTTTTTCTGTTGGAGGAAATTTTTACCTATTTTTTTTGTTATTTCTTTGCTTATTTCAATTCCTTTCTTGTTTTTATTGTCTTCTACTACCGATGTACAAGTATGTTTAGGGTTTTTTGAACTTGTGCTCTATATGCACTTTTAATGCTTCTAAATTTATTTTTCTAAGAACTCAAGGGAGCCTCTTTTATATTATAAAGCAATATAGTCTTGAATTTGAATAATATCCAATATCCAATGGATTCATTGGATAATAATTAGAAATTGGATAATAATTAAAAAATTTAAAACATTTTAAAAGATGTATCTTATTTTTCAATTGTGTGTGTCTGTGTGTCTGTGTGACTGTGTCTATGTCTGAGAGTGTGTGCACATATGGGTATATGCACATGAGTTCATGTACCTGCTGAGGCCAGAAGAGGGAGTCAGATCCCCTGCATCTGGTGTTACCAGTGGCTGTGAGCCACTGAACATAAGTGCCAGGAAGTGAACTCAGGTCCTTTGCAAGAAAAAAGTGTGCTCTTAGCTGCTAAGGTATCTCTCCAGTCCCTGAATTTGTAATGTTTTTTATAATTCTTTCCATTACAACTGTTTCCATGGAGATTCATTTTTATATTTACATTTATCTTTCTTTTTCTTTCATTTGACTTCCTTTTGATGTTTGTGACCTTGGAATGATAACTAATTTTTGTGCAAAAAGACTACTTCATTAGTGCAGTGGCTGGCATAGGTAACCTTTGGGATCAAATAGACTATTTTATCAAAGAGGACAGTATCCTAAATGGCAAGGAAGCCACCAGGCTCTGTGTCAAAGGCAAACTCTATTGACAGGCGGCTTTTTCTTTCTAGAACATGAACAGGCTTAGGGCACCACAGCTGCCAATCAAGTCAAAGGAAAAGGGGCAACAGCTTAGATTTAAGAGCTTGCATGAAGAAACAACTCCCAACTTTATTATGTCTTCTCCCCACCCCCCATGTATTTTGGGTTGTTTCTGATGCTAGCATTTTTCTAACAAGTAATCCAATCTGACTCCAGTTTGCATGGATTTCCTCAAGCTGTTGACTTTTACCTCTCCCCATCTCTTCTCTTCTCTTCTCTTCTCTTCTCTTCTCTTCTCTTCTCTTCTCTTCTCTTCTCTTCTCTTCTCTTCTCTTCTCTTCTCTTCTCTTTCCTTCCTTCCTTCTTTCCTTCTTTCCTTCCTTCCTTCTCTTCTTTCTTTCCTTTTTCTTTCTCTTTCTTTCTTTCTTTCTTTCTTTCTTTCTTTCTTTCTTTCTTTCTTTCTTTCTTTCTTTCTTTCTTTCTTTCTTTCTCTCTTTCTTTATATTTTGTGCTGAGGTTTTAATTTTTATTGTGTTTGTTTGTTTGTTTCTAGTGAGTATTGCCATTTCTATGGGGATTTAGGACACGAGGCCAAAGATGTTATCCACAATCTTGAACTAAGGAAACGTTGTTGCTGTCCTAGCGTTGCTCTGCAGGGTTTTCTGAACTTGACTAAAGCTCATCTAGCTGTTCACACATAGATAAACCTAACTGTAAACAGAAAAATTCCCATACAAGTTCCCTAAACCTTGCTAAATATTCTTCATGTATCACACAGGGGTTAACAGTGTTACAGGCTTTAGATGATTCTAAATTGTTCCTTGAAACTCTTGGCAGTTTCATGTGTGTATAGATCACTCAACAGAGTAACTATAGAGACGTGCCTGACCGAAAAAGGCAGAGATAACGATACAAGGGAAAGCATTGGACTTTACTTTGAGGCATCACATATTTTTGTTAGTTGGGCTTGACCAACTGTACTTTGGATTAGCCAGGAAAATAATTGATGTAAATCCAGAGCCAAGAAAGATAACATGTGAAGATCTGTGAAGAATTGGCAGGACCCCAGATCACTGGGGAAAAGCCAATAGAGTACCTATTTTTAAAAGGGAATAAAAAGTTGTTTGAGAATGAATGACCTTTGTGTAAAGAAAAAGCAGCATATATGGAGTACCTTAACGCAGATAAACTTTAGATGATCTTGAATAGTGATGGAAGTGATGAAGAGAGGAAATTGGTCCACACCTGTGACATCACCAGAATACCAAGTACCCAAAGCAGAATACAGTTTTTAATTAAAAAAAGTAAAATGTAACATGTAATTTTTAATATATTATTACCATGTACAAAGATTTTGATTCACATTTTGTTAAGAATGTAGCTGAATGAAGACATCTGGGTTTGGCTACATTATTCACTATAGATGAAGATTCATAGAAGTATGTGAAAACTGTCCAGAATTATTATTAAGACATCCCATCCATCCTTCCTTCCTTCCTTCCTTCCTTCCTTCCTTCCTTCCTTCCTTCCTTCCTTTCTTTCTTCCTTCCTTTCTTTCTTTTTCGAGACAAGGTTTCTCTGTGTAATAGTCCTGGCTGTCCTGGAACTCACTCTGTAGACCAGATTGGCCTCAAACTCATAGAGATCCACCTGCTTCTGCTTCCCTAGTGCTGAGATTAAAGGAGCACACCACTACCACCCAGCCATCAAGTCCTTCTTTAATAATTAAAGCATGCAGATTAAATTTTCACCCATGAGATAAACATGGTAGTGGCTACCTTACCCCAGAATTAAAAATTTAATAAATAGTGATTCCAGTAGATTAAATCACTATTGCAAAATCAACTTAAATAATGTGAAATGAGTGCTTGTATTTTGTGTTTTAATTAAGGATAAAATAATTCCCATAGATTTGAAGTGGGAGGAACTATTAGGCAGTGATTGTGTTGAGGAGTGTCAAAGGGTCCTTAGCATCCCCAGTCAGTGTTCATTCAGTCTCAAGTTGTATCTGGTATTTGTATCGGGATCTACTCTTTACCTTCTTCTGATCACAATTTCTCCACTCATCTTTCAAGTTTAAAACTTGGGAAACCTTTCCTGACTCATATGTTAATTTTCCTGTCTTCCGTGTTTTCTCGGTATTTTGCATTCAGATACAACTAACACCTGTTGAATGTCTGTTACCAACCAGACACTATGCCATGAAATAAAAGCTATGCCACAGGACCACAATCTCAATATGATTGTTCTCATTTACTCATTTGAGGAAGGTGAGTCCTGAGAAGGTAATGTGAATTGTTCAAGGTTTCAGAATTAGCAATGTGGACATAAACTACACAATTGTCTACAGTTGTTCTCTATCATTGGCTTTAAACTCTCCAGATCAGAAAAACAACTTATTTATCCCTCAATCTTAACAGGAGCACAATGCCTGGCACATGGTCAAATCCTACTTGATAAGCAAACAATAAATGAACAAACAAGGAATAAAGTCACATTCACAGCAAGCTGTACTGAGTATGAGTAATTTACTGTTGGCTTCTCTTTTAAAGCTAGCATTCAATAGGCATTCATTAACATTCCCATCTCCATGCTTGCCTCAGATTTTGGCTGATGTAGGAGCATTATGAAGAGTGATGAGGAAAACATGGACCGTGAAAAGAGTTCAGAGAATGAGATGTGCTTTGGGTAGGTACACCCTGCTGATGGTTTGGTTCTAAAGCTTCATATAATGTCAAGAATAATCGGGCCACTCTTTCATTAGATATTTATTTATATTTCATGTGTATAAAACTTCATCAGTCATTATGGATAGACATGGCTGCTGACTTCAAGTTCAGAATCTCAGTAGAAGACAGGGTGTATGTGTCCAGAGTGACGGACACAAGGCGAGCAAGCATCAGTGACAAGTGAAGAGACAACACTCTAAAGCAGTGGGTCTCAATTGTCGGGTTCAATTGACTCTTTCATAGGGGTTGATTAACAGATATCCTGAATATCAGATATTCACATTACAATTCATAACAGTGGCAAAATTATAGTTATGAGGTAGCAATAAAATAATTTTATGGCTGGGGGTCACCACAATATGAGTAACTGTATTAAAGGATCTGAGAGTTAGAAAGGTTGAGAATCACTGCTCAAAAGAGTTGAGCTGTGAATGAGGCCTTAGAAAGGGCCTGTTAGACTTCAGGCACTTAATGTTTGCTGAATAGTATTTTTAAGGTTTAGGGCCAAGTCTCTTGACTCCTTTATATATTCATTCACTTATCACATACTTGAATGCACATTAAATACCGGATACTCTTTTAGTCATTGAGATATTGGTCATTACCTCAGTTGCAGCTCTTTCTTCAAATGCATCCGTATCATGCTTGATTCTTAAAGGTGAAGTGACTCTCAGGGTTAGAAAGGGTCTTCAAAGATCGTAAGATCCACTTCATCTTCAGTTCTAATGTCTAGAACCATCGTCACTACCAAGAGGTTAATGTAATTGCTGGGTTTTAAACATATATTCTTTATTCCATTTTAATATAATTAAACAAAATAGTAATAAGAGGAAGCCACAAGAATGTTCTTGTTCTTCATGTATTACTAGCTCCTTGGCAATCCATGTAAGTGAGGAATTAGCTCCAACAAAGGAATTTTAATTGGCAATATTAGTCCAAATAAATATTTATCATTGGTATTAAAGCCTATACAGGATCTGGATAAGCAATTACCCACTTCATTGAGAGAATGTGGACATACTCTATAGTATCCATTATAGAGCCTAAGATGAATGTAGGCTAGTCACAAGGACATGTACTAGGTAACCATCAAGAATATGTCTAGATGAGCATCTCCTGACTGATACCATAATGGCCAGCTGGGTCTGAGAAGGATATGAGCTATGATGTAGCAGGATAACTTTTCCAAACGCATTCTATTCTAAAGCAGAAGATGCTGGAGGTTAGTGGTTCTAGAGGAGATGGGATAGAGAGATCTCACTTAGGAAGTGGGGATGTAGCTTAATGGTAGAGTACTTGCCTAGTATGCATGAGGTCTTAAGTTCAGTCCCAAGAACTGGAAAAAAAACCCACAATACTAACAAAAATTTTCTGATTCATTAGGCTGGAGAAGTATCTCAAAATGGAGTGATTACTTAGTGTATTGATGATATCCTCAATGCTGTGTCCAACTTAAAGGAGAAAAGCTCATTTATTCACAGTTGGAAGGGGATGGTCCATAATGGTGGGGAAGTGTGACAGCAGGAGGTGAGGTCCTGGTCCCATTACATGTACACCCAGGGAGCAGAGATGAATAAATACTGCCGCTTGGCTCGAGTTCTCACTAGTACGTAATTCTGACCCAGCCTTTTGGATGGTACTGCCCACACTTAGGCTCTGACTTCAGTGAGCCTAATTGAGATAATCCCTCATGGATATACCCAGATGCTTGTCTTTTGGGTGATTATCTATCCTGTCAAGTTGATAATCAATATTAACCATCATACGTAGCTTCTGTTAGACCCAGCACTCTAAGGGAGGGATGAGGGGATATTTTCTTCACTCTTGTGGTTGTAATCTGGTATTTGTGAAGACAAATGGAAGAAATGCAGATTGAAAACCAGTCTACTAACATATTTGGTAGAGTGAGACTGGAAGATTGTGTATTCAAAGACAGCCTAGGCTACATTGTAAGCCCCTTTCAAACATGTACAGAACACACACACACACACACACACACACACACACACACACACACACACACACGGAGTTCTGAGACAAAGAATTAAACCTTTCATTTATTTAATTTTGTTCTTTTTCTAGAGGGATAGTTTCTGATTTAGAACGGGGAATGAATACTCACCAACTTGCCAGTGACATTTATAAAAGAAAAGAGAGACTTAGATGCCTCAAAACCAGACATGTCTAACAAAAATTATTTTGTAGAAACAAATGTTTGCTTCGAGACTGAAAACCTGCCACATTTCCTGTTAGCCTAATAGTATCTTTATAGTAACAGAATACCTGATGACTGACAAATGATGAACAAACATTGAGAAAGCATCTAAGGAGAGTCTTCTACAAGGAGGTGTGTATGAGGACCCTGGGGACAACGGTACTCGATATGTGTGTGTATGTGAGCATGCGTGTGGGTATACATGTGTATACATATTATATATAACATATAAATATATATTTAGAGAGTATTCTGTGGTCCTTGTCTAAGAAGAATACCAAAAGACATTGTGGGACAGGGTAGGTTGGCATCCTCTCCCTTGTCACAGATATACATAGTGGATGTCCAGTTTCTCTCTGTATTAGTCATTTCTTTCATTTTCCCCCAAATGTTCAGTATTTTAGAACCCTGGCCCCTCAAGGCAGGTCCCCCTTTCCCATCCGCATGTCCAGAGGCCACGCCTTTCACACACTCTAGCTTCCAGAAAATAGAGGCTCATTGCTTATGCTGCAATTTTGATAACCTAACTGGCAGAACAGTTATTCAAATTTTAAGCTTCTGAATGCAGCAAGATCAACCTGGCCTATCCACATAAATAATTTTGACACGATAAGTATGCGAGAGCGATGATAACTGATAAGTGAAGCAATTACCTTGCTTTTTTGGATTATATTAAATGAAGATTCTGATAGAGTAATGAAAAGAGACAAAGCAGACAAAAGTCTGCGGCAGAGCTTTTGGGCACTGTGTTATCTCTATTACACCATATTGAAATAGAGACACTCACCAATCATGCGCTTCTATGTAACTTCTGCCTTCTAACAGTGAACAATGAATAAATTGTCACAAGACAGTAACTGATAAATTAGGATTGGCAGTGCTCTTTAAAAAGCATAAATAAACTTACTAGTCACCCTTTTCCTTTGCAAAGCAGCTTTTAGGGGGTTCAGGGGGAAGGTGGGTGGGTAGAATCTATGACAGCAATGCTTTCTCTTTTCCCGTGCCCCCATCCCTTCCTCTTGTCTGAAGTGTTTCATCTTAGAGAATAAAGACCCTGTTCTGCCTTCGTCATCCAGGTTCTACCTGTCCTGATTGGGAACGTGGCTTGACTGTCTGTCTGGAATTCACAGTACCCATTTAAGTTAAAAAGTCTCTTTTGGTAAACAACAAGTATCCCAAACCAAAGACTTGAGTTTTCTTCATGGATACAATATCTACCCAAAGTGGTAAGCCTGTGAGTTCTTTTCAAATATGTGTAGGGCAGCCCTTGAAAGCGGGAGTGGGATTCACAGATTGAAAGGATTCAGTGTCTCTAGGTTCGCCTCTTTGAAATCTCCTGAGCTTGACCTAACTTCTTTTAAAGGCCACAGGCACAATTTTATGTTAGTGGGCTAAAGTATATCAAGTTCCATGAATTTTGAGTCACAGCAGGATGAAATTTCTTTCTAACTTGTGTGTGTGTGTGTGTGTGTGTGTGTGTGTGTATAGGTCAGATATCAACCTGAGGTCTTGCTCAGTCATTCTCCACCTTAGTTATTGTTCACACCGACTTTGTTGCTGACCCTGAAACTCCTATTTGGTGAAGCTGGCTGCTCCGTGAGTCCCAGGGACCCTGCCGCCTCTGCCTCCCCAGGACCACACCTGTCTCTTCATGTGGATTCTGTAGGTCAGGTACTCATGCTTGCAGGGCACGCGCTTTAACAAGTAAACCATCTCCCCAGTCCCCAAAGTCTCCCACAACTCACAAATGGTTCAGTGATGGTCCAGCCCAGAAGAGAACACACCGCTGCCACCGCAGACCTCTTATATTATAGAAAGCGCTGAGTGAGCAAATGAAGTTTTCCAACTGGAATCATTCTAACTCAATAGCCTAGAAAAGTCCGTCCACTCAGCAGGCTTGTAGGCTCAGGCATGGCTTGCTAACGTTTCTTTGTTTTCTGATGGTCTGTGGTGTCAGAAGGTAAGACTGAGGAAGGAATAACATTTGATTATTTTCAGAATCCTAGCACTGACTGCCAGAGTCAACTGTATTAGCACCCTGCCGTGCAGAGGCAGAGAAGGCAGTTGAAATGGGTACATCGGAGGGCAGAATTCAAGATTCCAGGTTGCTAGTTACCATGGGTTTAAATTGGCTGAACTCAGAAGAAATGCATCATCTGTGAAATGGAAGTAATATGGCTTCAAGGAGCCACAAGGCATGGTACAGATGTCACTACCAACCTGACTGGAAGACAGTATATGAGGGTTCAGAGAAAACCCTGCCAATGCTGCCTTTGGCTGTACCCACAGGATGGAGTTTCAGACTAGTGAGTGATAATGGCAAGATGGGCCAACTTAGCTCCATAAGCAAAGAACACAGGAACAAACACCATTATTAGTCTGTTCTGGCACACATGATCATTTATCTCATCTCTCATTAAAAACAACACCACCAACAAAACCCCAAACCATTCACATGGCCACTTTTCAAAATGAAAGGGCCAATAAAGTTATCAAAATCAAATCACATCTGATTAAATTATTATCATTACAGGGTTTAAAAAAACATTTGTTCTGTTTATGAAGTCCCAGGCTTACTGCACGGGTAAAGAATTTGCCTTTAAAGACAAGAAAAACAACAACAGGGAAATGACGCTCAGTGCCCACACCAAGGACCAGATTCTCAGTTGTTTTTGTGTGAGCGCCTTACGACAGCCCACATTGCTGGTGCTCAAGCCTCCAGACCGCCAGTTACACAGTTAACTACAGTTGTGCTGAGAGAACCCCAGGATGTGGGAGAGAGAGAGAAAGGAGGAGAAAAGATGTGGACATTACTAATGTGAATGCGGGGCCTGCTTTTGCACTTGCTTAGAGATTTTACTGCTTTTAGCACACATGTAGCTGGTTCAAGCTCATTTTGTATAATTTGTCTATCTTGTTTTTTTTAAAATGCATTGTTTCTTCCTGTAATTAAAAAAAATAGAGGTTGTTGTTACTTGGAATAAAAGCAAATACTATTTATTAATTTTTACATGACCACCCCAGCTTTACCTACTCCTTCCCAATTTGAGAAATTAGCAACCTTCAAATATACCTGTCTATAACTGGCTGTAACTGGGTATCAGAGGTTTCTGATGGGACAGCTCAGTTGCCATGATTGGTCCAAAGCAGAAGCCCAGAGTCCCCCAAAGCTTCCCTCTGTTCCTAGATGCTGATCACCACAGTACCCCAATGTGCTTGCTAGTGTTATGTCAATTTGACACAGGCTAGAGTCATCGGAAAGGAGGGAACCTCAATTGAGAAAGGTCTTCATAAGCTCGAGCTGTAGGCAGGCCTATAGAGCATTTTTTCATTAGTGATCAATATTTCAAGGCCCAGCCCGTTATAGGTGAGACCATCTATGGACTGATGATCCTGGGTTATATAAGAAAGCACGATGAATAAGCCATTGAGGATAAGCCAGTGAGCAGCACCACTCCATGGCATTTGCATCAACCCTGCCTCCATGTTCATGCCCTATTTGAGTTTTTGCCCTGACTTACTTTGATGATGAACAGTGATGTGGAAGGGTAAGCCAAACCAGCCCTTTCCTCCCCAAGTTGCTTTTGGTCATGGGGTTTTATCATAGTGCTATAAAAATACCCACATATTTTCTATACTCCTTAATACTCTCCAACTCAGGCATAATGAAGGGCACACCTGTGGCCTCCCTGTGCCTGCTTTGATTGGCTGATACCTGTTATAGTTATTGATATCACCATAACTATTTCATACTACAAAGTCAAGTATAAAAAATTAGAGCTAGATTTTTATCCTAGAGATGGATCTGTTTGAGGCTTTAAAAGAAGCCAAATCATAAGCAATAGCATTGAAGTAGGCAAACTTAAGAAAATTGAAACCTTTTAATCAGTGCATTATATTTATACTTTTATGGGCAACTCTGGATGTATTTGATAAAGTACATAAGCAACCACTTAGAGAGAGAGAGAGAGAGAGAGAGAGAGAGAGAGAGAGAGAGAGAGAGAGAGAGAGAGAGAGAGAGAGAGAGAGAGAAGACTCAGAGACCCTTGAGACAGTAGCACATCCTGCTACCATCTTGCAGCATGGTACTTTTGATAAATAAAAATATGGTAACTAAAAAATTAAAAATATTGATCTTGCCCATCATTCAGAAGAACACCAATATCTTTACAAGAACTAAGAAAAACTACCAGGTTTGACCATTGTCCCTCCCAGAAATAACGTTTGCATAATAGCATCTAGATAGTATTCTGAAAAAGTTCAGGATCCAAATAAAAACAAATCACTTCTGTATTATATCCTTTTGGGGCATTTTATTTCAATGAGGAAAAAATGAAAGTGCCTCAGATGGGATTATTAGACCTCTGGCTACTACCGAATTAGAGTAGCTTAAAGTCTGAGCTTGGGTTCTCATCGTATACAATGGGGTCTCTCCCCAACTGAGGCCATCAACAGCACTTTTGGGTCACTTTTGTCTTGTTGGGGTCTGCAGTGATGCTTGTGTGACTAGCACATAGGTATCTAGAAGAGGTAAATTTAATTGTTCCTACTCAGGAGAGTATGACAATAGGTATATTCTCTGGCCAACTCCCTCAAGGGTCCATATTCTTAGTTGTTGCTGCCTAGCACATAGTGATCACCTAGCTACTATTTATTCAAAACCATCTGTAGAGTTGTCTTTTTTTTTTAAATCTGTCTCATGATGGCTTTGCTAAAATGATCTTTCTATTCTCTGTATTCCTCTCTCTCATTCTTCATTGTTTTTCAGTCAAATATGTATGATATCCTTTCTATGAGCTAGAAACCAGATACTACTTGGTAAAGCCTGGCTCACATGTTGGATCCCTTTCCCAGATTCTGCAGTGAAATTGCCATACATCTAGCTCTTCTGTCACTTCTATCATGCTATTTATCACATTGAACCATAATTAGCTAAGACTGGTTCTTATTCCAAACTACGATTTTCTTGAAAATACAGATTAGGTCTTGATTCTCAGGTCCCCACAGTTGGAGACTGCCAATGTGTAGCGACCCCTTCAGACAGTACTTATGACTATAGTAGACTGATTATAGACATCATCATGACTTCCCACCTCCCTGAAACCACGGCCTTTGTCACATGAGCTTATTGCTCCTTCTAATAGGTGTAGACTCATTTTTTCACTCCTAGAATCATGGCTGGCTTTGAAACTTGCTTTGGCCATTTCAACATGACTGTGCCTAAAGAAGGAGCAAGGCGGTGCTAGTAGAGTTCATCATGGGAGATATATGGAGACCCATTGCTTGGGCAATGGGTGTCCCTAGCTAAGAGGCCACATGTATGAGAAACACTATTCTAAGTTTTCAACATTTAACCAGTTCATCAGCTGAATCCCTATAAATTAGCCTGCTACATTAAGAGACTTAGATGGCCTAGTCTCAGCCAACTAGTCAATGATAAAAACTTATGAAAAAGAAATACTTATTGTTTGGAATCACTGAGTTTTTGTGATTAATTACCAGAAATAGCTGTTTTAGTTCCTGGAGTTGCAGTTCAGTTGGTAGATTGCTTGCCTAGGATGCATTCTGCCCTGGATTTGATCCCCAGCACTGCATAAAGCAGGTGTAATGGTGCCCACCTGTAAACACAACATTTAGGAGGCAGAGGCAGGAGGATCAGGAATTCAAGGTTATCCTTGGCTATATCGGAAGTTCAAGGTGATCTGGGCTATATAACATCATATCTTAAAAAGGGGCGGGGTATAACTGTTTCTTTTTCTTTTTCCTTTTCTTATCCTTTCACTCAAACAAACAAAGGGCTATACATCCTACTAATTTAGAAACAGGATTTTGTACAGGAAGCAGAGTCTATTATTTGTCTTTCCTACGTTACTCTGGCAATTCTAGTCCTGGTAAAGATTTTGAATTCACCAAATGCAAGAGCTGCAAATGACCTGTTGTTCATCTTATCAATATCCTCAAATTTCTTGAAAATAGAAATGGAGTCAAGAGAGTTACTATAATTGATGCAAGGTCTCCAAGGGATGAATGAAATACAAACTCAAGCCAACCTATTTTCGTTGTGGTATCCTTTGGGGGCTGTGGGCCTCCACAGCCACAGGTTTTCCACATCTCAGCCAAGCTTTAATCACTAAAGCTTTTCACTTATTTTTTTCAAGGTACAGTTGGCATGAAATGTTCATAAATACAGTCTAGCTTAATGAGGGATGATCTGAGCATCCAAGAAGAAGTCATTTAATCACCTCAATTACTAAGAAATTCAATGTATGTACTTTATCCTGCCCTATTTATAATGATTTTGGACCTTCACTGTGGGCTGCGCTGATGCCAAGACTTCCCCAAACAGATAGATAGGTATGTGCACCTATCTGTTCATAACCCCTCATCTTGAAGTTTATCAGTCTTACACAACACCCTTTCTTCTACTGGTCGAATGGTCATAAAAGTTTTAGTTGGAGGGTATGATCATTCTCAAGACTTATTTGCAGGAAAAAATGTCATCACACAATGTGTGGAGGACCAAAGACAATCAGAGCACAGGCCTCAGAGCTCTTCCATAACATAATTTTAGCAGACAGTGATGTAAATTTTCTTTGCTGAGTAGTTAAGAAGGGTGTGGATGAAAAGGAAAATTCTGAGAGCTGGATTAAAAGCCTCTGAATGCAGGTATACTGTTTTCCCAGTGCGAATCAACAGTTAAGAGACTGATATGTACCATAGTGCAAAATGTATAATGGTCAGCAGCAATGAAAGAAAAGTGTTTGGCGTTAATCGTCTCTTAATCAGAAACCAAACTGAACTTCATCTCATGACAAAGAAAAATTAACTGTTTTGTTAATTACTATAATTACCCTCACATTTATTTTGACAGCCATGTCAGTGGTGGAAAACAATCTCCTTAAATTGCCTCTTTCCTCTTATGAATCAGAAGTTCATATAGTTTTGACAAATGATTTTGCTCCATCTTTTACACTTGCTTTGGGGTCTTTTGCAACTTGACTCTTCAGAAAAATTCCAGGTGAGTGAAAGGGAGAGGGGCAGAGGGACAGTGAGGAAAAGAGGGAAGGGGAGAGGGGAGAGGGTAAGGGAGATCATTTTCATAGAAAAGACTGTGTGGCACCGTACTAGGCCTTGGAACTGCCTCCCAATCATATAAAGTCTCATTCTTGTCTCCCCCCCACCCCGTCCCCTCCCCTCCCCTTTCCTCCTCTCCCTTCTGTCCCCTCTCCTCCCTCCCCTTCCCTCCCTTCTCTTTCCCTTCTGAGACGATTCCAGAACCCACATAGAAATGCCTGGGTGGGAAGATGGTGATATGTAGGAAAAGGGAAAGGAGGAATGGGGATGGATTTGTTCAAACACATTGTATGCATGTGTGAATATTAAATAAAATGTTTAAAAATAAACAAAGCAAAAACACCTCCTCCTCCCCAGTGCCAGGTGTGGTAGCATGTGCTTGCAATTCCAGAACTGGGAAGCAGGGACAGGTAGGTCCCTGGGGCTCTCTGAAGAGCCATTCGAGTCTAATTGGTGAGCTCCAGGCCAATGAGACACCCTGTCTTATAGGAGGTAGATGATGTTCCAGATGACTTCTGTTACTATTCTCTAGTTTCTACATGCATACGTGTGCATGTTCCCCAACACCCAAACACACACACATGCACATGCACACACAT
This sequence comes from Peromyscus maniculatus bairdii, assembly GCF_049852395.1. Lineage (NCBI taxonomy): Eukaryota > Metazoa > Chordata > Mammalia > Rodentia > Cricetidae > Peromyscus > Peromyscus maniculatus. The sequence continues at coordinate 123,733,523 of NC_134857.1, read as the reverse complement.
GTGCACACACACATGCATTTGCACAATAAAGAAACTAACTGTGCCTGAATAAGAGAAAGAGCCAAGAGTTCTGAATGAATCGAAAGGAAAGATATTATTTGCTAACTCGAACACTTTAGTTTCTGGATAGGCGCAAGTCTGAAGGGTTGGCTGCCTGCAGATCTTCCCAAATCACAAATGCTTCATTAAAATGCTATGCCCCTAAAGTAGCTTCATCCCACCCAACTTAATGAAACAGAGAAAGCACAAGTGAGTATCAGGCTTAACTGCTTCTTTTTATTATGATGGATCCAATGACATTCCCTCATGCATGCATTCATCCATCTATCAGACAGTATTGGAACCTACTACGTGCCAGGCAGGTTTGGGGTGGGACATGTTTTATCTTCCCATGCTCTCAGAATGGCAACCCACTTCAGAGGAAAGCTCATAAACAGAGGAATCTAGAACATTATTTTAGATCTTATTTGGTCCCTTTTTAGTAAAAATCATTATGTCTCACTTACTAGTTATAGGCAGATCAAGATGCCTTGGGTAGGAAACCTTTGTGCTGGAGAAATTACCACAACAAAAGAAAAGATTTAAGCTTAGAGTTGAGCATGCATTGCCATGATGTATTAACATCTCAGTTGTACCTCATTCATATTGGGGAGTGGGGGCAGAGGAATTGAAAAGATTTGCTTAAAGAAGTGGCCCCTCACTGCTCCTGCAGACCCAAAGCTACAGGATTTCCTTAACACAAGGCAACAGCAGGATTACCAAGAGGCATTCCAGTGAGGGCCCAGCATCAACAGTGTAGTAGAAACCAGAGGCCTTCTAACCAGACCAAAGACTGGACTCTCTGCAATTGACTCTGCAATGGACACTTGCATGTAAAGACATATGGACAAAGGGTTTTTGTGTGGCTCACTGTGTCACACTGCAGCTTCCATGACAAGATCTATTTTTTCCTTTGCTCTTTTTTTCCTTTCATCTCTTAAATTTTATTTTATTTTATTTTTTGGGGAATGTTGAAAGGGCAGAGGGTGGATCTAAAGGGATGGAGAAATGAATGGGATGGAGATGCATGATGTGAAAGACACAAAGAATAAATAAAAAGGAGAAAAAAAGTAAGTTTTAAAAGTGCCCCCATAGACAATCTTTTATATTTTTGTGTATGAGTGTTTTTCCTGCATATATGTATGTATATCACATGCATACAGTGCCTGTGGAGGCCTGAAGAAGGGACCAGATCCCCGGGAACTAGAGTTACAGATGGTTGTGAACCACCATGTGGGTGCTGATAATGCAACTCAGGTCCTCTGGAAAAACATCAAGTTCTCTTGAGCACCGAGTCATCTCTCAAGCCCTCATATTAACCTTGATATTAGTATGATTTGATGTCTAGAGCAAAGAGGACTCCGTGAGTCTCCACAGAACCTCCATCCTGATGGAGGTGCTCTATTCCTAAAAATGTTAGGACCAGTGTCTTTCAGAGGTCCCCGATGCCCTGCAAGGCAACAGGGAACTTTCTGTGGAGTACTTGGCTTGTTCATGCTGGAAAGTCAATCAGTTTCTCTGGCCTGTTGGAAGTGTGGTGGGGTTTGTACTGTTCTGTGGTTAGCTTTCACTTCCGTTATTATTACTGATGTTATCAGTTAGAGATGCTGAGCAAATGTTTTCTTCCTCCCTAGTGACTCAAAGCAAAAGGGAGTTTAAAACAAACAAACAAACAAACAAACAATTAAATTGCCCAACACAGAAAATGCGATGAAGTCAGATCCTTGATAAATACATGGCATTTTCATCTGGAAGATTCTTGTTTTCTAAGGAATTACTTTTTGTTGTTGCTGTTTCTAAGTAGGTCTGCAAAGGATTGAAAAGGTAGATAATTTTCAGTTCAAGTTTCCTTGGATTTTTTTAAAAGAGATTTTTCTTGCACATTTTGCACATTTTATACATTTTACATTTAATATACTCACGGAGGCAGTTCTGGCTTATCTATGAGTAACTAGGCTCTACCTTGGCTCAGACACTCCTAAATCCATCTATTTTAAGAATTTTAAAGTGCCTCTTATCATTTCAGAATTCAGATTTGAAGTCTGAGAAAGGAAGAGAAAGCTTCATTCTTGGCCTCAGTCCCATCCCGAACAATACGAGGTTTATATGGAAGTTCAGAGAATGGGTTTAGGATGGGGATAGATTTTATTTTAAAATGACTTACATTGGCTCACCTTTCCTTCTCCGTGAGCAAGCAAATGGGAGTTTTGCAACAGTCGTCCTCAACGAAGAACACATCGATTGTGAAAGAAATGCTCAGCTCTTACCGGATCTCTTTTAATAAACGTCAAACTATATCTCTCTTGTTTTGTAGGAAGACTAAGAGACTTTGCTTAGAAACCCCGGTGAATAGAAAAAAAAATCAGGAAAAATATGAGCCCATTTGTCTTCTGACATTTCAGAAACTTACCCACTCAGTTTGGGAAGGGGTGGGCTCAGGAAGGATGGCTGTATGTTTGTAGCGCCCCGGAAACCAGCACTTGGAACGCCTTCATCCCTGTGAAGAGTTTAGGCATTCTTTAGGCTGCTGACTTTCCCTTGTGTTCTGGACGTGTTCTTTTTGTTTGTTTTTTGTTTTTTATTTATTTTTTTGTTTTGGTTTTTCTTTCTTTCTAGAAAGTGACTACTGTGAGGTTGTAAAGATCACATATACCTTCCTTCCTCAAGGGCATTACTCCACACAGTGCTCTCAGTTCCCTACCTTTACAAAGCAAAATGTAGCACAAGGGGCAGCAGACCCTCACTTCACGCCCAGTGTCACTGTGAGAGCAAGTCTTAAGAGTTCACCCACCAGGGGAATGCTGAGGAGCGCTTCTCTCTCTCCCATGTCGCCTCTGTGGGTCCTGTGGCCTCACCTTGCTTGCTGATTGCTCCCAGTGGACCCTGCTTCTGGGCAAAGCCACACATGCTCACGGCCTGATCCAGTCTTTCGCTTGTTCGCTTTTCTGCTTCATTGTAGCTCTTCTTCGACAGACTCCATTTTCAATAAAGTTTTTCTTTAGTGATGTGTGAGAAAGTGTCCTTTTGTTTACACCATTGTTTGTCTGTCTCTTTGCTGTTTCCACAGGGCCATTTCAAACCATCGTTTTGAAAGGTCACTCATTCCCTTCTACAGGCAGTGGAGCCCAACAAAGGGTTAATGACACCCAAACAAGCCATATTAAAATTATATCCTGTATGATCATAAACAGCTCTTGAGTACAAATAGAAGAACTTAAGTGTCTTAAAAAAAAACCACTGAAAATATTAGTTAAAATGTTAAAGTATATTAGCCAATTACACAAAATCCTTTTATATTGCCTTGCTTCATTTCAAACATGGCATGGGCTATTTTGTCTGTGAACTCAAGTGGAACAAAAAGCTACAGAATGCAATTTGTGTCAGGAACTGGACTACAGAAGGACAACTAATTCTAATTAGTACGAATTCCCCATAGGCCAGGGGGAGGCCAAGTGCAGGAACCAACTGCCTAATGCTGTTTCTATCTTGCAACAGGTGGGCCAAGGCCTTCTAAAGGTTGTCATGGCAATAGCTAATGGCAGACCTTTGGCCGGACACCAGTAATTAATTGCAGGCATGTCCAGCCTTTGAATGTGATATCTTTTAATACAGTTCTGAAATAAAAGAAGGCTGGCTCTTCTAATTGGTTAAAATTCAAACAGCAGAAGGCTTTGCAAGAACCCCTGCAGTATAATGCAAGTCCCATTTCAGCCTTTCTAACTTAGAAGCTTTGCTGCACATGGGAGTGAAGAGAAAGGTATTCACTTGAGAGAAAGTTAAGGTTCTGTTCAGTGTGGACTCAAGAACAAAACCTTCACACAAGGCACCAAGGCTCTGTGCAAGGCCTTGAAGAAACACACCTTTCAAAAATCTGACAAATTATCAAAAATGTTCATCTAATTTTCCATGCCTGAGTGTTACAGCCTATTGGGGAGGCGTCATTCAGTTAGACATCTTCTGTGACAGCCTATACTTAGAGAGTGGTCCCTGAGCACTGCTTGGCTTGGGGATGTAGCCAAGAGCTGGGTAGCGGTAGAGGCGTTTGTAGAGTGAGGGGACCAAAGGAAGACAGCTGTGCTCTGTGCCCCCGCAGAGTCCTCTGTTCAGCTCAGACCCAGGGCACCTCCTCCAGTACTTCCAAGAAGTCCTTATGGGTACTCAAGTCCCGCATCACTGGCTACTTGGGAAATGGGGCATGATACATTCTAAACAAAGCCTAATAACGAGGTAGAAAGATATGTTTCTTCCCCTTTGGACTTGAAATTGTGCTACTGTACCTTCTGCAATGGTAAAAAGAACAAGCCTGCCAGGACTGATAGAACCAACTCTCACCGTGTGGCAGGCCTTCTGCTAGGTGTTCTGTGTGCATTATCTCTGTACCATTATTTTTTCTCGTTCAAGGAGCAGGAGGCTGAAGCTTAGGGAAGTTGATGTGCCCATTAGACAGTGATGGAAGAAGTAGCATCCTAAACCAGGCTGACTTAGAGAAATCCATGAAAACGGTGGGTTGGTTTGTGTTCATTTAGGGCTGAACACCGCCTGTCCGTCCTATTTTCTTTTGTTGTTATTGTTATATTAATTGATGTACTGGGGTTGCATCTAGGGCTTCATGCATGCTACACAGTTACTGCACCACTGGCTTATATCCCCGGCTCTCTGTTTCTCTTTTTATTTTGATATAGGGTCTCAGGAAACTTCACAGGCAGCCTTAACTCAATCAGTAGCTCCCAAAGATCTTGAACTTGTCATCCTCTTGTATTAGTGTCCCAAGTTGCTGGAGTTATAGGCCTGCGCCATCCGCTTTGCTACCCATCTTCCCTTTGGAACTACTCGACCCAAAGCACATTATGTCATCTTTGAGCCTTTAGTTCTGCATCCTGCACCTTTGTTCCTGAACTACAGCCCGATTTATTGAGACAATTTTTTTAAAAAGATACCTTTTATTAGATGCTTAGATTTGTAATTACAGGACCATTTCCCCCATCTTCCCTTTCTGTTCAACATATGGGCATGTAGTTACCAATTTCTCTTTTGCTAATGGTAAAACAAGGAAGGAGCTGTCCCCCTCCTCACCGCATGAGCCAAACCATATTTGAAAATTTCCACTGGCTTTGCTTCACATGTTTGATGTTTTAAAACAATCACATTAGTGGGGGAAAAAAGTCAGATTTGGTCCATCTGAGAAATGGGTGTTTTTGAGTTCCTAGTTTCCAAACAAAAAGCTGTTAAGTATTTGTGTGGACTAACCTGTTTTCATGTGGACTGCAGCTTTTCCTAAATGAATTCCTTTTGGCTTCAGTGAGGGAGACTAACTTCATCGGAGTGTTCTGAAGAGGGCTCTGTTCCTCCGGTGAGCCCCCAGGAACACCATGGTTGTTTTCCACCATCCAGTGAACAGGAAGTCTAAGGGAAAGCAAAATTAAGGCATTTTCAGCAACGCTGTCCCTGAGCAAATGTCTCAGTGTAGACAGTTCTTTGACCCTCTTGTCACAACAGATGGATCTGTGACAGACTTCCACACTGAGACATGACCTGTCCCTATGCTTTTTTATGTATACATGCTGTCATTACTTACATATGTTCCAAGTACCTACTTCCTGATGTTGCTAAGAAAGTCAGCTAATAACAGGCATGACAAAAGGTGGACAGTTTTTGCCCCCTCCTCCTTTTTTAAACATGTGGAGAATTCCTGGGACATGGGTACAACAAGAAAAACACTTTAGGATGCCATTACTTTTGTGGCTGGATTCCCCATGGATTTATTTTTGTCTAACAATGGGATAGGAGATGCTGCGCAGAGCTGTGACCTCCCCCACGCCATGATGAGAATTGCTTTCCTAATAAAATGCTTCTATCGTGACCTCCCCAGATCTTTTGACTCTTATTGCTTAGGTGGAACTGGAGGCTAAAGCATGGCTTCTTTTAGCAACACATTTGCATAAGTTGATCTGAACGTTCTCCAAGCGATTCCATGACTCCAGGGCTGGCCTGTCATCTCGGAAAAGCCTGAGGTACTCAGCCCAAAGAGATCAAAACTCAAGAATTAACTAGTCTTCATAAAATGAGAACATCTCCAGGAACAGTACAACAAATGATTATCATTTCTTCTTGGCGTTGGACTATGCCAAGCTAGAGAAAAACAGAGCTCTCAAACGTTGACAATCTGGTATATTGAAGTATGACCATTATTTTTTATTTTCCACATTTTTGGTCCAAAGACAGTTCTGAGTAATTGATTCCCATAATGAGCTATGGTTCGTTAGTCAATTTAATTTATAATTGAATTGGATGGATGTAACTCTGTGTAAAATTGTCTCTGAAGAATCTGTTTTGTTCGTCTGTTCAACTTCTGACAGGGATGGAAGAAAATCTAAATTATTCCCTCCTGCAACGGGGAAAAATTCAGAGTCTCAGCTTCCCCGGTGAAATTAAGAGAAAAAAATATTTTTAATAGTTGCCATGCAAAAATATTATGGCTTTACTAAAATTTATACAAGCGTGTCAATTAACACATTCACGGCAAGGACAGTGGATTTGGGAATCTGTGTAAATGCCTCAGGCAAAGACCTTGCTGAGTCCCAGGAAGCATCCTCGTTATTAGAATGAGCACCAGGTCTCCCGGCATCTATCATCGTTGGTTATTGACAAAGATAGTCCTATCGCTACATAAATACACCAGGAAAACAATAGCTCTAATTCTGCAGGTGTTGCGCAATTACCACAACTTGTATTTTCTATACATTTTTCAATAATGCTATAATTTGGGAAACAATTATTAAAATAACCATGTAGCATTTTCATTTTTTCCCCCCAGTTTGAAAGCCTGTCAGGGAAATTTGAACTTTAATTGTGAACAATAGGCTTTCGATTTTGCTCAGAAGAGATTTCCCCTTCTTCCTGAAGCCCTTCACATTTAAAACTTTTACAACCGTCTTAGCACACACTCAAAACAAAGCCATAATTATGTAAAAAGAAATGTTTTACAGTTAATGCCATCTAAGACACTCACCAAGTGCCAAAATGCATAGGATTTTGGTAAAAGGCAATCTGTTCTTTGAGGATAATACATGCAAACTACTCTTGTGTGAAACCTGAGGCAGGAGGCAGGAATAGTATACTGCCTTAGCTCACACCTATGGAGCTGACTTTGATACCATGCCCAGAAGTGGGTTACAGGCTGTGATTTGAATGCAGTTTAATCATTTTTAGAGGCGAAGGGCCTTTAGGGTACTCTTGTTCCATAAGACTTATTACATCTAAGAAAGATGAAGGCATGGGCTTTATTCTTCCTCGTTAACAATGGTAATGATCCCTAATGATGGACTGTTGTATGAAATCCACTGACTGGGAGGACAAGCTAGATGAAAACAGCTGTCTTTTCCATTGTCAGCCCCGCTCTTCTGTGGACAAAGAGATCATGGATTCCCATCCCAGACTCCGATGGAGAAGTCACTGTATGGCCACTGCCATTTCTATGGGCTTTAATTTAATCCCTTGCAAATGTTAAAAATATATATTTTACTTAGTTATAATGATATGAATAAATGAGGTTTAAGTAAGGCAGGTCAGGATCTAAAGTCCAAATGTTACAGTTCTCGAGAGGTGAATCTTTCACAGCCTCTCTTCTTCCCTGTACCGTCTGTTCTCTTCCCTTGTCCTTTGCAGGGTTTTAGCTGTTTTTTTTTTTTTTTAAATTACTGACACAATCAGAAGATATTTTATTTGGAAAAAATACTGTCCAAATGAGCCATGTTCAACCTAACACTCTGATTGTAAACAAAGCAGGACTTGGCTTTATCGGGTAAACAAAATCAACAGAGTTCTCTGAAACTCATAATTGTAACATCCCTCCTCAGGGATTTTCAGTGAGACTCATCTTTTATGTAAGTCAGGTATGTAAAATGGATTGGAAGTGAATCCAACAAAATATTCAAAGCCACATCAATCATTCATACACAATGCTCAGTTCAATGAGGGCTGACTCTGGCACCCAGATAAGCAGTGTCATAGTAACTTATGCTCTGTGGCAGCGGAACCCACCATGATCAATCACCCCCTAACCAGCCCAAGTTACACTTTTGCTTTAGTCCTTAAACTCTTCTGAGTAGACTTTGAAAACTATTGTTTTTATCCAAAGTACTAGATCGATACCTGTGATCAATATACATTTATTTCCCACTAAAGAGGACAATGGCCACTGGGATCCTGAGATGTTCTCACAGAGATAAATGTTGGATTGAGTAGGAGATCATTAATACATCCAATTTTAGCGGGGCGGTGCCTTGAATGTCTCCTTGAGGCTGACTCTCGAAGAATGCTCCTTTGCTTCAAGATAACTGTTTCTTTGCTAGGCTTTTCAGTAAACTCTTCAAAACCTTGTGCACTGATGGGTTGTGTAGTTTCAATCCTCAGCCAATACAAATGGAAAACATTATTTATTGATGATTTGGCCCTGTGAAATTTTCTAAGGTGTCTAGTTATAAAAACACATTATAAACCTTGCGAATGGCACTAATAATGTCATAGCGGGAGATCAGGGTTCTATGCCTGGACCCGTGCTCACCTAAAGTTGTGCGAACACTTAAGGGGGCCTGCTTATAGTTCATGACATCAGGGGAAGGAGGAAAATTTTAATACCAGTGACAGGAATCACACTTCTGTAACTCTCCTCTGGCTTTCACAGTAACATTTTTAACCGGTTCATCCAGGCAGGAGGTCACGGCTTACTTATATTTTACTGCATTCAGAATTGCTAGCCCATTGTTTTTGCACTGACCAAGTAATCAAGAGATGATCTAATAGAGTTATTGCATCACTGGCTACAGTTTTAGTTGAAAATTCCTGGCTTTCCATTAATTCAGGGCATTTCTTTCTACTTCAGCAGAGGACTAGTCTGAATGAAAGATACTTGAAAAGTGGGTGTGAAAGTGAATGGGCCATCAAGTAGAGTTGAAAATTTCCTGTTTAGAAAATGTTGGGAGATAGGATACAAAATAAGGTAGAAAAAAAGGGAACTCCTAAGTCCTTGTACCTTTTGAAGCAACACACTTTAAGAGCGTTCAACTGAGTAGTACCCTAGATTAAAAAAAAAAAATTCCTCTGAGCACGCACCAATCCATATCATCTTATGAATACATGAATTGTATACTAGCACATGGACATACATGTATGTGTATGTATATATTTAACAGCTTCAGTAACAATATCCAAAGCATAATTTAATCATGGATGATAATGAAGAGGGATATCTTGAAAATTTTTTAAACATTATTTTTGGTTGACTTATTGTCATATAAAATTGTATTGGCCTTATTGGGGAAGAGAAAAAAGTCATGAAGAGGAGCAGAGATGGGGGATGAATATGATCCAAATATGTTATGTACACATATTAAAATGTCACAATGAAGCCCATGTGTTTGAAATTAATATAGCTAGTTTAACGAACTAAATTTAGTAATGTGGCCTTGAAGGAGTGGAGGCTTGTGCTTATGTTACCGACACTGTCTTCAGTCTGCACAGATTTTGCAGTCTGCTAATTTCAATCTTCAGGTTCTAGAGCAACTTCAAAACACAAGGTGTCTATTTTGTGAACTAATGCAACTGAAGTTACATACTAGCCCATGAACCTCTTTTAGTAGCACAAGGAACAGCATTATTGGCATATACTAGCACTCCCTTTCCTCAGGGTACAAGGATTATCTTCCCACTTAAGCTTTCTGACCTGGGCACTAGGGTGGACACGAATGTCAATGCACAGGATAAATATAACTCAGGTTGACTTTGTGCATGAACATAAGTGAGGATTCCATTCTTTCTTGCTGCATAACAAAGGTTCATCTTATACAGCTTGTTTTGGAGATCTCTGTGCTAGAGTTATGGGGAAACACCCACATGCTCTCTGGAGAATTTCACTTGACATGAACCTGCATGTGGCCACATGCTACCTTCCCATGTCTTCCAGTCAGGAATATCATTTCCATACCCTTGCTCTGTCTGAAACACACAAGAGGAACATTTCTGTCTTCTTACTCTGTATTTCCTGAGAATGATCTGTTAAGCTTTAATGTTCAATGTCTGTCCGTATGGAATGTGGGGTCTAAGGGAGAATTGCAGACAGAGACTGGTTGGATGTGAAATCTGCCATGATGATAGCATGCAGAGGGGAAGTGACCACCACGATGTGTCAGGTCAGGGAAAGTACCTTAGAGAGGAGTGTGGGAGCTGAGACCTTCAAAATAACTAGGACGGTCCCAAGTTGAGAGAGATCAAGTGTCTTATAAAAACTAAAGGCTGGCTGGCCAAGTGGAAAGCAGCAGGGTGGACAACCAGGCAGAGAGAGAGAGAGAGGCTACGTTAAACAAGGGTCTGTGTTATGTTAGGACTTGGACTTGATTCTGAGACCTGTGTAAAGCCATTAGAGACACTTCAATGTGGGGGTGACATGGGTAGGAGAAATCCAGTACAGAAAATATTTATGATAATGCGGGCACATGTTAAGTCATCAGTGTGTGTAAGCTTGGATTAACCTTACCATTAATATGAATATCATCATCCAAACTTATTGATTACTATCTGTCCATTACCGTATTGTATTTGTAGAGCGATCCTTCTAGTTGCAATTTGGAGAAGACTGAAGGCACAGAACATTTTTTTCTAAGTTCTTTGTTCTTGGAAATTTCTTCTCCTTGCTTTCTGAGACTTGTCCAGTCTGTTAGTGGTGTGTCTTTTGGTAAAGATTCTTACATTGAACTTTGTCTACATATTTATTTAGTCCTGAAGTGAAGTAAGTGAGGAAATGTCAGAGGTGACCCTGGAAGAAGCAGGGATGGGTAGAATTTGGAGAAATGTTGCCAGAGAGCTTTCACTGGGCAGAAGCACACATTTCACATGGAAAGCATCTCACATGGGGCCGGTTAGGTACACACACTGAATAAATACCTCTTAACTGACCTAGTTTTTCTTTTAACTTAAGGAATCTTCTCACAGCTGAATAGCTGGCTTTTCTATCATTGGTTTGTGCTTTTCCTATGTGAAAATTTTTGGCTTCGCCCTTTCTTTTGAGGTGTATGTACATGCTTGCATGAATTAAGTTTATTTAATTGCATTTTCAAACATTGGCCTTGCCTCACTAGAGTCACCAAAAACAATAACCTTCTGTTTTAGAAACTGTGTCGAGCACTATTTGAGTGTGGTTACATCACCTTTACTTAATCTTCCACTGAGGTAAATTCTTCATTAAACACTAGACATCAAATATATCTTCAGATTGTGTAGACATTAGTGAATGCTTCGTTCTCAGTGTTGTCAGTGATCCTGAAAAGAATTTGTTTATGTCGTCAGTATCAGTGTAGTAAAATTCAGAGAGATTTTCTTCCGTTGATGTCCTCAGATACCATTTTGTTGAAGGGAAGCGGTCCCAGGATTTCCTGTCATTTGTCAGTCTTGGATGATCAGAAAGTATCCAAAAGAATACAGATGCCGAGTTTCACATTCACAGGGAGAAAAAAAAAACTGAGCTCAAGGGAATTATCACAGAGGGTCAGGAGAGGGCTCAGTCAGTAGAGTGCTTGCTGTGTCAGTAGGAGGAGCTGGGCCCGCGCTCCCGAACACACGTCAGACTGGGTATGGTGGCACATATCTGTAACTCTGGGGCTACAGGCTGGGGTGGGAGGAGACAGGAGGGTCCCTGGGGATGACTGGCCTGCCTTCCTAGCTGCATGATGGAGTTATAGGTTCAGCAAAAGACCCTGACTCAAAAATAAAAATAAAAATAAGCTGGCAAGTGATAGAAAGAGGTACTTGACATTGACCTGTGGCTTCTATGTGCCTACACACATATGTGCACATATACCACACAAAATATGGAAATACACATAATGAAACGAAGGTCAAAAAACTATCTTTAAATGGTCAGGGGACTCGAAAAGCTCCCTATTTAAAGGAAGAGGCACTCACTGTTGAGAAGCTAAAGGGATGGATGCAGTAAAAAGCTCGCTGTTCCAGGCACTCCATCATACGCAGACACGGGCGGCTTATTCTCGGTTCTGGACACACTGCTGCCCGCTGTGCAGAAATTAAACATTGCATGAAGCAGGTATTTAGAATGCCCATCAGAAAAAAAAGATTAAAAACTGTAAATCTTCAACTCATGAGGCCTGGGCAGAACCTGGCAAACCGCCTGTTCTGTATCGCCTTCCTCCTGCTGAAGACGCAAACTCCACTACGGCCAGGCGAACAACAAGCGCAGATTTGCCAAGGAAATCTTTTGTTTTATTCCCCTTTCTTGCATGAAAGGAGCTGATGCCTCAATTCTCCCCTCTTTTGTGACTTATTCTCTTATTCTCAAAGGACAGAATCGAATTCCCAGACCCAAGAGTGGAAAGAAAGAAAAAGAAAGCCCGCTGAAGGAAACAGTGTTTTTAAGTCAGAACAGAGCCCTTTCTGCTGATGCAGGAGGATGACTCCATGGAGACATTGGGAGAAACTCTCTGTTGTGGGGGTGGATCACCTGTACCTGCTCAAGTTTGGGTGCTGGAATTCTACCACCCTCAATGACTTACTGCAATAAGAAATGCTTTTGTTCTAAATAACTAGCATGCCTCCTTTCCCGGTTTGTGATTCCACTTACCAAGCCTGACAACGCATCGGAAAGGCAGACATAAATTAAAGCGGGCATTTGAAAGCTAAGGGTATATAATTTGGAAGAGCTGTTTTTTTGTACTTTGTCACATTATAGCTTATCTTTGACTTTTATGTGTGCTTTCCCTTTTGGGTGCATTTTCATCCAATACCATTGCAGATTTATACATGTAATATAACCTAGAGAATGATGAACGGTATGCAATACTGGGATTGTTGGTGCTATCCATTTACAATAATAAAAAGTTAAAAAGACAAAATGTAATGATAATAGTAAACAAAAAGCATCAACGCTTTTCTAACTTTTCATCCTGACTTTGCCTTCCCTGGTGTTTCCTCTGGCGGGAGTCAGTTGGCTGTTTTGAACTCTTTGTCTTTTTTTTTTATTTTTTTTATTTTTTTTTTATTTTTATTTTTTTTTTCGTGGTCTTTCTTTTTTTTTTTTTTTTGGTTTTTTTATTATTATTATTATTATTATTTTACAACACCATTCAGTTCAACATAATAGGCACAGAATCCCCTGTTCTCCCCCTCTCACCCACCCCTCCCCCCAGCCCACCCCCCATTCCCACCTCCTCCAGAGCACAGGATCTATGAACCAAAGGCTGAGGGGCCCCCAACTGGATCAGGCCACCTGAACGGGTGAGACAGTCAGTTGGCTTGATCTGTTTGGGAGGCAGCTGTGCATTGGTGCCAGGTCCTGGGCTCGTTGCATGAGTTGGCTGTTTGAATCCTGGGACTTATGCAGGGACACTTGGCTCGGTCTGGGAGGGGGGAATGGACCTGCCTGGACTGAGTCTACCAGGTCAACCCCGGTCCTCGGGGGAGAACTCTTTGTCTTTTAATCTGTGCTTCCATGCTCTCCTTCCTATTGAGTGCCTCTAGGTTTCTCGGTCCTCCCACATTTCCTCTTATTTACATATTTGTTACAAACTTTGAAATAATGACCTCTTTGTGGGTGGGTATGAGGGTAGATATGGGTGAGTGTGTATATGTGTCATATTCAGAAGTGAGTGGGTGAGTGTGTGTGTGTGTGTGTGTGTGTGTGTGTGTGTATGTTGGAGCGAAATGTGTGTATGTGTGTCTGGTCTGACACTAGGTTGGTATCTTTCTCAATCACTTTGTGTGTGTGTATGTTTGTATGTGTGTGGAGAGAGAGAGAGAGAGAGAGAGAGAGAGAGAGAGAGAGACAGACAGACAGACAGACAGACAGAGACAGACTCAATATGTAGTTCTGTACGTAGTTCTGGCTTGCCTGTAACTCACTATATAGACCAGATTGTCCTTGTACTCACAGAGTCTTCCTGTCCCTACCTCCCGAAGACTAGGATTAAAGTCCGTGCCATGATGTAGGCTTAGGTTTGGAAACAGTTTGCTACCGAATCTGGAGCTCACCAGTTCACTGGCCAACAAGCACTAAGACATGCCTGTTCCCACTTCCACCATGCTAGGACCTCACACAGAGTCACCATGTCCACTTTTCCTTTTTATATGGATGTTGGGGATTCACAGCTAGCCCATCTCCTCAGCCTCACTCTTCTCTCTTTTCATTATCCATTCTTCTTTCTCCTCTCCTCCTCATCATTCTCTTCCTTCCGTCTGTTTCTTCTTTGTCTCTTCGTATCTGTAAATTTATCTTTACTGTCTCCTTGTTCATTTTGTTTCTTTCTTGTAAAATGTACTCTATTGTTAGGACAAATCTGGAAATGCTCAAGTGTAACTTGTAATTGTCCTTGGAACACTGAAAACACAAGAAAAGTACAAGGTGCAAATTTCATGAAGAAATTATATCAGTAAATATATCACCCAGTAATAGAACAAGGCTCTAGATCAGGTTGACTCACATGCTTAGAAATGTGGGGATACCAGACCTGCATGTCTGACAGGAATCCTCAGATCATAATTGTGTTATTTTTATCCCAGCCCATAAATATCCTAGAATTCTATTAGAATCCACCAACTCTTATGAGTTCATCAAATGTGCTTACAGTCTCAGAATGCTGTGTGGTGTGGTTTTGCAGGTTTTCAATCAGTGCTGCAGATAGACTACTGGCCTTCAGACACTACAGGGAAATGGTAAAAGTGGGTGTACGTTAAAATTGGGAGTTACCACAGATCCAATCAGAGTATTTAATTTCAAGCCCATGATCCAAAATCAGGCACCCCTCAAAGCATTAGCAGAGGAATTCAGCAAATTATTTGCCTTATTTGGTTGACCAAATAAATATAAGGCCCACTAGGAAACCACTAATCTTATTTGCTAGGTTTTGAGTGAAAAAGTAATAGATGGGGGGTGGGGGTGGCGTAGAGATTACTAAACCAAGCGCAGACCACTAGATTCTCTTTTATTTTGAAAGTCGATTGGCAGAGCTACTGTATTGACCCTCTAAAAACTGTTGCAGGGAGAAGCAGTGCGTCCTCATTTCACGAAGTGGACTGTGTGTTTGAATCTATCTTGATCACTACTCACTACTGCCTCTGTTGTAGTCACTGTTTCTAAATCCCTCTCCACAGGCCAGAAGTAGTATGTCTGCACTGTATGCATTTCTGGGGCAGCACCACAGTGCCAGGCACAGCTCTCATGTTCTCTTTGCCTCCTCTAGCAAGCTTCTGCTCCATTGTTTGACTGTAGCTCCGTTCTGCTCTGTGTGACTTCCTCTTCTTACAACCTAGAGTTAGCAGTGGCCGTTCCTGTCTGGGATATGTTGTGCTTCCAATGCAGAGAAAACAGAAGAGGGATGGAGACAATACTTGTGGAGTCCTTCAAGCTTCTACTTAGAAAGTTAAACTTAATGTAAGCTCCCATGCAATTGGCCAAACCCAGTCACATGATCAAGACTGAGCCAAAGCAGACAGCGTTCACATCTCCCAAGAAAGAAGCTGTGGTTGCATGGCAACAGGATGAGCATAGAATGTTCTTACAGGGAAAGGCAGAGAGTGACAGGGACAGTAGGATTCCCATACATAATAAAAGCTATTGAAATGAATTATAGCCAGGAGAATAAAATTATTAGTATATTCTCTTGAGAATGAATAGACAGGAGATAGTTTTAAGAACTTTTTCTTTGTTTAGCTTCCTCAGCAAGATTTTCCCATTTATAAGTGGAGTTGAATAACATTATCTGATTGAGTACTTAGCATTAATTCAGTACGATAGTTAAATGCATGACCACAAAATGGTTAAAAAATAAAGATCTGTTACAGGGAGAATTAGAGAAAAAGAAATTAAAGTTTCTTTCCCTTTAAGATCCAGATAAAACTTCTTGGTGGAGTTCTTCAGATCCAAACTTGCTCTATTCCAAAGCTAGAATCCCATTTTCTAGAGTTACCATGGAGGGGAGAAAATATGAGCTTATAAATTGTCTTTCTAAGTAACATATGTTAACTTTGGCTCAGATGAGGGCAACAGCTCCCATTGTTATTATAACTGTGGTTGACAGAGGCTTAGGACCTACCTTACTGAACTTTCCCTGACTTCCGTGAGAAGAGCATGTGCTGCAGCTCAAGAGTTTCTGCCTCTAAGCAGCCAACACACTTTGATCATGTGTTCTTGGTAGAATCTTTCTCATCTTCCAGATTCTGTGAAGGCTGGGGTTCCCCTGTAGGCTATGAACTTGTGTTTGTTGAGGGACTCAATCAGAGTTGCGCCATTGCAGACAGGGAAGCAGACGTCTCAACAATGAGCAGATTAGATTTGACAAAAGGAAATGGCCAACTGGTCTCCATTCCTGTAGACTAGCATGTGTGATGTGAGAGACAAGAGCTGAGATGGCAGGTCAACAGAGACTTAACTCAGTTTCCAAGTGCAAGCCAACTTCGGTCCCCCTGAGATCCATATTGTAATTATACGCCTATATTGGTAGTCCATTATCTATGACATATCTATATTTAAATTATTTAGATTATGCTCTAGATTTTATTACACAGCGTACTAAATTATTTACCTCTTTATTTAAAAAGTATCTGAATTTACAAAATCATTTTCAGTCTTGCTATGCAATTTTGAAATGGATAAGACTTAAATAACATTTATCACATGTCCAGGGGGTCAGAGAGGGATGTCACAAGGTGAATAATTTCCATTCCAGAGATTGTTTTTTTGTGTGTGAGCTGCTTTAGCTGGTTGCCACCTGCACAAACCCTTGTACACAGTAAGTGCTCAGTAAATATTTACTGACTTGACAGGACAGTTAAGGACAGGTATTGGGGATGGGCCAGAGAGACTAACTCACACCCAGTCAGTAATCCAGACTGATCAGCAACTGAATATGTCTGAAGAACTCATTAAAAACCAGGGGAAATGCAGGAGAACATTTCTCCCCTACTCCATTACTCTGTGGGAAATATAAATGAAATAGATCATTTACATAACGGCATAATGTGCCTAGATATAACAGATTATTTGCATAACTGCATAATGCCACTAATCAGGGAAAAAAGCCTTAAATATTTCTGGGATATGAACATACAGAATTATATAAGGTATGCATATCAACCAATAATCAGGGCCTTCTCTTTTTTGCAACTCGTGTCCTGATAAGGAGAAACACATCCACAGAAATAAATGAGCCTCCTCAGCACCAGGCACCGAAAACTGAACATGCTGGGGGAGGCTAGACTGCATGGTCTGAGTTCAATTTCTCCAAACTAGCTGTTTTTCTTGCATCAGGAGCAACTAATAGAGACCAGTACTCATGAAAACACAAAGGCAGAGCCCCTTGAAAGTAATTTTTAGATGAGTAATGAGGAAGGAAAGGCTAGACTGTTCACTTAGGTATCAGTGCCTTCTCTGTCCTGTTAATGATGATAGTAGCATTTCAAGGCACTATCCAGATAAGAGAAGAAAAAAACAGGCAGTTCAGTTTAGTGATAATAATCTGTTTTCTCCCATAATCAGAGTAGCTACACTCCGTTATATATTTATCTCAGTGCTAAGGTTCTTCCACATGTATAACTCCACTGAGTTCATTATATTTTTTAATGTATCTCAGATTCATTTCAGATCCTGATTTCCCAGCACAAACTAAAGTAACAAATATATAATTATTCTCATAAATAACTCAGCACCTTATATTTCAAACAAGTTTTCCCAGAAGGCACAAGTGCCCTATATTAAATTCTTTTAAGTGTAAGTTGATTAAGGTAAAAATTAGTTGTTATTACCTTATGGACATTTTCAGTTTAGGAACTATTCAAAGTCAGGTCTATACCAAGTCCATTTGCTGCAGCCCACAGGTATAATCATCAGGAAAATTAATAATCATGTTTAGTATGACTATAAATCATTGTGGTTTAGGCAATTAATTTCTGTAGAAAAAAATGAAGGATCTATAAGCATTATTAAAGTGCAAACTACATGTTGTGGAAACTAAATCCAACAAAGCCATGTTGCAATGTAGGGTTTCTAGTTTCAGTGTGTTAATATGGGGTCATCTGAGGAGGTAGGGACACTGATGATCCTGAATAAATAGTGTGGTGACTTCAGCAGTTTATGAATGCAGTTTTCAGTACATTCAGTATTCAGAATCTCTGAGTCAGATGAAGTGGAAAGAGTCACTCATCTTTAATAAAGGCAGTGAGCCCTGTTAGGAGTGAATGAACAGGGGGCTATTTGCATGAGCCCACACTCATGGCTTGGCAAATATCCCAAGAGCCAGAGACCAAGGAATGCTGTTGGCAAAATTGTTTCCTGTAAGACTTCTTTGACTCTGGTCTGTCTGGTCAGTGTGCAAAGTCAGACCTGGGAAACAAAGTTTCCTAGTGAAAGACAGCAGCATCCACTCATGAATGAAAGGGTGGCTATGGACCATCATCTCGTCACTTATTTTCTCATTTACCCTTCACAGCGTCAACTATGTATGATTATGTTAATAGATGAGAAAATATGCTCAGAGTGCTCAAGCTGTCTGTGAAATAAAGGTCAGAGGATATGGAACTCTTAATTCCCATCTCAGCTGATCTCCAAAGTTGAACGTTTGCTTTCCAAATCTCATTCTTTTTATCTACTCTTAGTCTCCTTTTTTTTAATCCCCCTCTTTATGTTTCTGCAGTATGTTTTTCTTCCTCCGATGTTTGCCTCAATCTTTATGATTTTCCCCTGCTGCACCTCCAGTCTCCAATGATGTCCTCGGGCATTTCATAGTCAGTTAACGGTCCTTGGGCTCAAAACTCTGCCATGGTAGCCTTGGTTGATGTGACACTTTAAAGAAGGATGCATTCCTTTTTCTAGTTTTAGGCATTCTGTCTTTCCCAGGCCTCCCTTAGCATATGTCTCCTTTTCCCACCACATCCAACTTGATTAGTTTCTATTATAAGAAGTCCACATCACAACTTTATTTGTGTACTGTATTTTCTGCTGAGAATAGGAGGGAGAAAGAAAGACAAGAAATCAGGAAGGAAAGGTTAGGGAAAAAGAACGCAACAGAGAAAGAAGGAAAAGTTACAGAATGACTCCTCCCATTAAGGAAGCTTTGTCACTTTCCAGAAGAGTCACCATAGGTCCCTTAAATAGTAAAGTGACTTTAAACACTGAATACCATTTGATTTGTGTGCCTTTTCAGGAATCAGTCATGGCATAAAGTGAGCTGCTCCTGGCTGTATTATGTAGCATCCCATCTTATAGAACACAGTGCGTGGTTAATAATGCATTTACGTACCTCATTTGACTCTGGACAGTGGTCTTATTTCTGTCACACAGGAAGGGACTTAAAGTCCAGGGGATTAAGTGACTTATTTCAGCTCCACAGTGACGGAGGAAGACAGGAACTCACACTCAGTTCTGGTGCTCCTTAACTGTGGCTTCTTCAGTAGAGACATGAACTTCTCCTTTGAGATTGCCACCCCCTTAGGTGAGACATTAACTCAGCTTGTGTGCTCTTATTTCTGTTGCATTTGCTCCAGTTAATGGGGTCAAAGCTCTCCCCATTACTCAATCTGTCTGAACTTACCTTACCCAGTTACTACACACCCCTGGCACCCTGCATCATACCTTCCTCTTCCAATTCCTTCTTTGTTTCCATAGACCCTTTTCTTTCTTCTTTCTCCTTAAACATCTCAGATAATTCTTGCTCTTTCTTTGACTGGTTCACCTTTCCCTCTCCATGTGTTTAAATGATAAAATGTTTTGGTCCATTTTTATGTAAACATCTAACCCATTAAGTCTTTGCTCCCAGAATCAGCTGTTGCCCGGTGATGATGCTTGTATGTTCACACCTCTGGTCCAGATGTCTTCCTTTAGCACTATGTCTGTAGTTTCAGATGCTAAATGGATATATTCATTGTAACAGTAAGTAGGCAAGTGAAACCCAGTTTTATGCCCAATTAAATTTCTCATCTTCACAAAGTTGTTTTTTGATGACCCCCTACCTTAGTTAACAGTGACAGCAGTGAGGACCCCATAACTCTATAATAGAAGAAGTCAGCCTTCAACCAAGATCTATTGGATCTGCATTCACTCTGCATCCATGCCTTCTTCTGCACCCCCACTGAAGTTTATTCAGCCTGGGTCCTCATCACTTGTATTCGAACTGTTGCAACAGCTGTTTAATCATTCCCCCTGCAGCAGAGGCCCATTGACACAAGGAACCACAGCAAAGCTATGAGACCCTGGTTATACCAGCGGCACCTAGCTCCACTGTCTTTCTATGCCTAATCAGGAAGGCATATCAGGGGCACAAGGAACATACCACAGTGAGACAGCAGCTTTTCTCATCCAGTGATGAGATGAGTGAATTTCCCATCCAGAGCTTGAGACCAAGTCAGCTTCTCTACAGCCAGTTAACTATAGTCCACAATTGCTCTGCCCCTTGTCTTTTCAATCCTCCATACTTCTAAGCATTATAATGATTTCCTGTCTCCCTTCTACTATATACTTCAGAATTCAAAAGACCCCGTCATCTTTACTGACTGAAAAGTATGAGAGACATATATGTATGTCAGTGGGTACCCTGCAGAGACAAAAGGCACAATGCAACTGCATAGTCGAGGAATGAGTTGAGGGAGCATTAACTAAAGTGTGGACAAACTTTAGAAAGGGAAAGTCATAGGATGTCTCAGGTAGTAATTCAAAGGAACAACAAACCACCTCTTTCTGGGCTGATGGGGTAAGAAGGGGATTTAGTAGGCTGCAGGAACAGTGCTGGCTGGAAAAGCTTTGGGGAAGTTAGCATGGCAGGAATGACGGCCTCTGGCAAAGCTAGGGAGGGAGGTGGGAGAGATGTGCCCCAACCTCCCTGTCCTCTTGCCTCCAGGTTACCCCTCATTAGTCTAACTGAGGTAGAATCTGGTCAGTAAAAGATCACATGAGTAGGGTCTATGGTCCTCAAAGATCAGCCTCTCAAGCAGGGCAAGGTAGAGAATGTTGGAGCAGATGTGGAGGAGCATATGGAAGATCTCAGTGTCTGGATTGGAAAAGTGAAGGAATCAAGGAATATGTGACCATCCCAATTGTATTCTAATGCATATTTAAAAAGGTGTCCCCCTCAAATGGTGTATCCATTGAGGGCCCAGTAATTGAGAACATTATTTGTAGTGTATCCATTACCCAGTGTTGATCTGTTGTAGCTGAGTACACTGAGGTTATTGTGGTCTATTATTTATTTTAATTATATTATTTTAATTTATAATTTATAAATTTTATTTTCAATTTTTACCTTATTAATTAATTAAGTGTGTGTGTGTGTGTGTGTGTGTGTGTGTGTGTACATTTGCAGAGGTCAGAGGACAACTTGCAAGAGTCTGTTCTCTTCTTCCATCATATGAAGCCTGGGGATTGAACCCAGAACTCAAGTCACAGGTCTTGATGGCTCTGACACCTTCATCTGCTGGACCATCCCCCACCCCAGCAGTGCACTTTAAGAAGGCAGCAGCTGCTCCAAGTTTTCAGAGGGAGCTTTTGGGCTTTACTGAGTCACTTCCTGACTCATGTCCCACATATCAAATGAGATTTAACCATTCGCCTTGTCCAGGCTTGCCACCGTCAGCTAACCAGCCTCAACTGCTTTGCTCCTTCTTGCCTAGTGTTTTCATTATTTTATTTTATTTTTTAAGATTTATTTATAGCCAGGCTTGGTGGTGTATGCTTTTAATCCTTTGGGAAGCAGAGGAAGGTGGATCTCTGTGAGTCTGAGGTCAGCGTGATCTACAAAGTGAGTTCTAGGACAGCCAAAACTAGTACACAGAGAAATCTTGTCTCAAAAAACCAAAATTGAATAAATCAATAAATAAAATACGATTAATTTAATGTATATGGATGCTTTCTCTGCATGTACATCTATCTGTACATCAGAAGAGGTCATCGGATCCCATGAGATGATAGTTACGGATTGTTGTGAGCCACCATGTGGCTGTGCTGGGAACTCAGGAGCTCTGAAGAGCAGCAGCCAGTGCTCTTAGCCGATGAACTGTCTCTCCAGCCCCATCGCCCAGTGTTTCTTGTGAGAGGCCATCTTCATCTAACACCCACAGTAATTATGTTCTTTATCCTCCCTGTCCCCACCCCTCTCTAACCTTCTCTCCCACAACATACTCCTTCTCTTGTTTAAACCATCTTTCTTCAACAATGAATATAACACTTTGGGTTCTTTAAATGGCACCTGATTCCTGTCTTCCTTGTTTTCATTTTTATTTAAACTCTCCTGCTTTCCAGAGAGAAACCTTATGCAGTTAGCAGTCACTTCATTTGGACTCCCACAATAATTTGAGATGAATTTATTTATACTGTCATCCCTGCATTGTATTATTTAAATTTCTGTTATGATTGACCTTGAGAGCAAGGAGTATGGATTTATTTACTACAGAACTCCAGTATCTAGACCATGCACAGTGGATAGTATTTGGTGAGGGCACAATTAATGAATGAGTGAGTGAGAAAAGGAGCCGAAAGGACTTGACTATCCAGAATGACTGCAGCTCACTAGATTCTATAGAATCTAAAGAATATAACAGTTGAGTTTTAGAATTGTGAAATTGAAGTCAAAAGTAAGCTGCTTCTTGCTAGATTCAAGTGCATGGGTGGTCAAATTCGCCTTCAGTGAGCTTCCATTAGCTGCCATGGTGGCTCATTACCAGTAATCCCAGCATTTGTGAGGATGAATCAAGAGGATCACAAAGGTGAGATCTGCATGGGTTACATAGTGAGTTTGTATATATATGTATACGTATACATATACATGTATATTTCAATAAATGGAAGCAAATCAACAAATGGAGGGTTTGAATATTAATAGAGTTTCAAGACAGTAACTCATGCATGAAAAGCATAAATCACAAATCATGCAAATATTAATTATGACCTACCAAGGCTGTTGTTAGTCATCATCACCTGGCTAGAGATATAGTTAGCTCAAGTTGGAAAAATGTCAAGTATTTGCTATAAGAGTGGATCATATTAAATGAAACATTTTTTACCTTCTTTCCTGACTTCCATGGCTCTTCCTCTATTGTAATGGTTCACATACTGGGGTGGCCTCTGGAGAGGAGGGAGACCCTGGAATGGGGGTGCAGGGCAGGAGCCAGGAAGAAGGTACAGTGAGGCTAGGGAGGGCAGAGCGGGAACCTGGAAAAGTCAATGGTAGCTCAGTTCTTCTTCAGAGAACTTTACCACAGCTCCCTTCCCCCTTTACATCTCTTTTCAATAAAATGCACACGCATTGGAACCCATGGATCTTCAGTGAGCAATTTGATGTTGCTTTTTTTTTCTCACAAATATAGATACCCATATAGACATACTTATCAAGAAATAGAAGTCAACCGGAGTTTCCCCTGAGCTCTCTGTCAGTTTATCCCTGTTCTTCTGATTGCCAGGATTTCCCTCCTCTGTTTTTGGACTTTATAGAAGTGGAAATACGCATTCTATATTTGTTTGTGTCTGGTTTGTGACTCAACATAGTGGCTATGAGATGCATCCATATTGTGTGTATCAGAAGTTACTCCCTCTAATTGCTGAGGAATATTACAGTGTGTGACTATACCACAACCTGTTTATCTGTTCTCCTACTTGATGACATTTAAATCGCTACAGTTTTTGGTTATTATGAAAAAAGCAGCTATAAACATTCCTATACAAATCTTTTAGCATGCATCTGCTTTCATTTTCACTGGGTAAGTCGCTAGGCATGGGGTGTAGGTAGGTGTATGTTTTATAGTATAAGAATTTTCAAACATTTCCTCATCACCGTTGTTATCATTTTATGGTCTTATCAACAATATACAAGATTAATCTACAGTTACATCACATTTTTTTCGACACTTAACATTTTTGAAAAGATTCATTTATTGTGTGTGTGTGTGTGTGTTCTCGTATGCATGTCTGTGCACCATGTTTATGCCCAGTGCCCACCCAGGCTAGCATGGAGTATCACATTCCCAAGAACTGAAGTTATCTATGGTTATGAGCCACCATGTGGGTGCTGGGAATCAAACCCCGGTCTTCTAGAAGAGTAGCCAGTGCTCTAACCCCTGAGATCTCTCCAGCCCCATCATAGCCATTCGCACAGGTATGAGAGATTTCACTCAGGTTTTACTTATAGTTCCTTGATGACTAGTGCTGTTTATCACTTTTCATATTCTTATAGACTATTTGTAGTGTTTGTTTAAGTGTTTTTTTCTCACAAAATCTTGTTTTAAAATGAATTTTTTGTTTTGTTATTGGCAGACACCCTTCTCTCTTCTTCTCAACCCCTTCTCTCTCTGACACACACACACACACACACACACACACACACACACACACACACTTATAAACACAAACACACAAGCATACTCATGATCACTAAATGGGGAGGGAAAGAATATTAAGAGAACAATTTTGTTTTTCTTTTCCTTGTTTTCTTTTTGAGACAAAGTCTCACTGTGTAGCCTGCAGCTGTCCTGCAACTAGCTAGGTTGCCTCAAACTTACAGAATTAGGCCTGCCTCTGCCTCCCAAGAGCTGGGATTAAAGGTGTGTGCCACCACAACCCGCCTGAGAATCACCTTTTTAACAATGCTATTTGACAAGCAGACACTTTTGGTTTTTATGAAGTTCAAATATTGTTTTTCTCTAACAACTAGTTATTTTGCATTCCCTTCTTGAAAACTTAGTCTGAAAATGAATATCATGAGAATATTCTCCCTCATGGTTAGGTCTATGGTCCATCTGAAGTTACTATTTATGAAGGTACTTTTGATGTGTGTATACATATGTGTGTTTGTGTACTTTAGTGTGTTGCAGCTACAGGTCTGTAGGAGTGCATGTATAAGTGTAGATGAATTTCTAAACAGTCTTAATAAATAAGAAACACAGAACCAAATATAGAGGTGTGAGCCGTAGGGATCAGAGCAATAGCCACCAACTAACCTTAGCTAACCACCTCACTATAGCTTCCCAAGAGAACCTCTTCCTGTCTAACCTATACCTTTATTGCCTTCCTGTTCTGCCTTCTCATTGAGTCTAAGCCCAGCCACATCACTTCCTTGTCACTGCCTGTCTGTACAGACCTCCAGATCTCTATGGTTGGTACTGGGATTAAAGGCATGTGTCACCATACTTGTCTGTGTCCTTGAACACATAGAGACCGCCTGACATGTGATCCAATTAAGGGCATACGCTACCACTGCCTGGCTCCTGTTCATGGCTATGACCTCTGATCTCCAGGTGAACTTTATTTATTAACATACAAATAAAATATCACATTTCAGCACAAATAAAATATCACCACATACAAGTATATGCATGAGTGCATGTGGAGGCTAGACCATTTTGGGTGTCATGGTCAGGACTGTGATCCATCGCCTTTGAAACAGGGTTTCTCATTGGCTGGGAGCTCACCAATCAGAAAGGCTGGCTGCCCAGTGAGCCCCTGGGATTCTCTTGTCTATACCATCACAGCACTGGGATTGCAAGCACAGCATCATGCTCAGCTTTTCAGTGGGTTCAGGTCCTCCTCCCTGTTTGCAGGTGCCTAGTCAACATCCATTGCACTTTTTATGTTCATTCTTAGGTGCCCTAGCATCAAGTTATAGAAAGACTTTTCTTTCCCCTTTGAGTTGCCTTGGTGTCCTTGTCAAATAGCCATTGCCCAAGTAAGTATTCCTATGTCTGGCTGGGAGCTTCCTCTTCTGTTCTATGGAGAAGTGTGTACCTTTCAGCATTATCAACTTATTACTTTAGCCTTAGGGAATATTTTTATGTTCGTAGACAAATAGAATCTTTAACTTTTGACAAGAAACCCCCCCAACCTGGTTTTATTCTCATATAAATTATAGAGTCAGCTACAAATGTCTAAAAACTTTTTTACTGTCAATAAAAATGTATTTGGCTATGATTTCATTGAATTTCTAGATCAATTTGGGGAGAATTAACATTCAGATTATATTCATCTCAATATAAAGATATTGACAGTGCTGATAATATTCTAATTTTAAGATAAAAGACAATTGTATTTCTTCATTCATTTAAATCCAGTTTCCTTCAGCAATATTTTATACCATAATATTGTGAATGGTTTTATACAGATTTTTAAATTTATTCTTCAGTATATATGTTTTAATGTTATTTTAAATATAATCTTAAAATGTGATTTTCTAGCTTTTTGTTCTCAATACAAAGTATGTGGGTTTTATTTTTGTTTTCATCATAAGAGGCACTGTCAATGATAAAATTGATCATCACATTTTGACTTAGAAGAACCTGGTGATGTAATAGTTGACCAGCCTCTCCTCAGAATCAGACTGAGTAAGCCACACAGTTACTAACACCACCAATCCCAGACATAGGAGTGGGACTCTTTTTCTTTTAGGCAGAGTGAGTACATTTGACTTTGCAGAGCATTGGGGCTATCTTCAGTAGGCTCCTGTTCATGTGGACAGAGTCTGATCCAACGGTTCAGCTCCTTGTCCAAATGTGTCATTGTGTTGCTCCATGTTTTTTTTTGTTTTTGTTTTTGTTTTTATGACAGATCACTTTGTTTAAGCACCAGATATTGTACTACATACTCTCACTTATGCTCAAGTCTGGGGTTGCAAAGCTTTTAGGAAGTCATTGTATGCAACTATGGTCTTTAATTTTTTTAATGGGCTAAGTGTAGATTGGATAAGAATGACCCACAACAAGGAAGAATTCTTAAAGACCCCACCACTCTTTATGGAATATTAACTCTGTATCATGGATGGTGAATGTCCTGGGCAACTTCAGAATTACTGTGTAGAGGAAATTGATATTTTTTTCATTATTTATAGAATAACTTAATTTTAAAATTAAACTCAGATAAGACATAACCTTTTAAAAAACAAACGGAGAAAATAAACCTCTTGGTTTAAAAGTGAAATTTCCTTGTCCCAATAAGCTTGAATTGTTTGTTAGTTTACTCTGAGATTAACTTGATTAGGAATGTCCACTATAGAGGGGACAGATGGGAGTTAGGAGCCACCAGGGCCATCCTGACTGAGTGGGAACACTGACATAGATCAGATGAGATTATCACTCATTTGACTCAGGGCCACGTGGTGTTCTATGTAGGTGAACTCATGTGATAACACCAAGCAGAGTTTCCTACTAACACTAAACAATACTAACTCTCTATATTGAATTCGTGCAGTATGGTGCTTATGGTCCTAGAATAAGTCCTTGGATACAACAGTTCATTCTATCTATAGTTGTTGTCCACTTTCCGTTCGTAGGGATGACATTGTTGCTTGATGCCTTTGTCAAGACATCATTTTTGTAGACCATCAATTCCATCTGGTGATGGTTATTTGGCTTTTTGAGTTTATCCTCTGGGATAGCTTTTCATTACTAAGAGAGAGGGGCATAAATCCATTAGCAGGGATTTAGGACATTTTGAAGAAACAGCCAGAGTTGAAATTTGGCCACTGTACTTTCTGAATGTCCATTCTAATTCATCAATCTAGCATAGGTTAGTTCAGGGATGATGTCAGTTCCTTCTGTGAAGAGTTTTCCACCGTATAAAAATCTCTTTGAGGTCAGAAGTGTGCATATTTCCAAAAGACCTTTGACCTCCTTGGATAATAATATAACTTTCGAGTCTAAGTGAAGGATTTTCCCAGTTATTAAGACTGAAGAATGTCCCCAAGGCCCAAAGAAAACCTGCTCTGTGAGGAAGAAACATGGTTGTTGTTCACATCTCAACGGCAGATCTGCCACAGGAAAAGCAGAAGACAAAAGTAAGCGAAAGAAAACAAGATAGCTTCCAACAGACAATTCACACATGTCACAAAAATCCACCCTCCTGTGTCTGAAGTCACACATATGTCTCTGTATTTCTATATTTAGGCTTATCTTTGCAATATCTCTGATTGTGGAAATTATGGAGCTGTTTATTCAAATAGGCATTTGCAGATGATACGTTTCCATTGGCAACGCGTGTCATTTCAAACCATCCAGATCACACAAACCCTTACTTGGTCCATTATTTATATGATTCTAGAGTTGTCAGAGTAGAGCCCAATTCCTAATTTCTTTGTAAACATAATTAGAAATACAAGGCATGAGGCAACCATACGGCAGTTCTAGCTGAGTTAAAACCATCTACATGCACTCAAACTTTTACTCCTTTCATTTGAATCATTCATGTCTTATATTTAAATATATATTTAATTGCCATCAACAATATACTTTCATATTGCGCTACACTCTCTGGAAAAGATAATGTCACACCTATATTTGTCAAGGTTTTATAAAGAATGCCACATGTCCACTACAGATGGAAGAAAGCCACTCAAGCATTTTCAAAGCTGGATATATATATTGTGCTTGAATTTGTATATTAGTGAAGGTACCATTAACTGACACAATGTGTATGCTTCCCATAATTCACTGGTTTATTGTAAAGGGAGCTTATCTCCCTCCTCTTTGAGTGGTCATGTTGTGTTGGGTTGACTTTCTTCCAAGTTGGGGTTCAGGGACCCAGACTTCTTTCAGTTTGTGGGTTTGTAGTATCATCCTTAGCTTGGGATTGTGAAAGTCACCATATTAATGTATATCAGGCTAGCAGACATGGAAAAACTGATGATGTGTCTAAAAGCCTGGCTGGGAGTTGGCATACATCACTTTTGCTCACATTCCATTGGTTGGAATCAATGCCATGCCACATACAACTGCAAGAGGTGGTGGGAGAGCCATTCAGCTCTGTACCTGGGAGAACTGTGGTCTGTTATTAAAGACAGCTATGCCAAAGTCTTGCTTTGTCTAAGTTGATAGCTCAGACTCTTCAGTGAAAACACTTGAATGAAAAACTGAGACTGATATGTCTTTATTTGTGATCAACCCCAAATTTGAAGCTGAGCTTGTTTGGTTCTGGGAAGGAATGGTCCTGAAGGTGCTACTGTAGCAATGGTGGGGAAAAATGGACCCAGACTTATACAGTCTGAATTGTTTGCCCTTCTCTTCTGTTAATTACCTGAGTGATCTTAGGCCAATCACTCTGTGGGCTTTTCCCGAATCAGTACTTAGAACATTAACTTAGATAATTGTTAGGTTTGGATCAAGCAACATCCTGTGATTGACTGACTTTGTTTTTGCCTTGCTGTTTATGATAAATCTATAATTAGACGACTACTAAATGGACGCTTGGTATGTTATTTCATAATACAACTCTGACTTTTTCTTTCAACTTTTAGAGCTTTATTAATAAATGCTTCCCTCCCACTGCCATGTATCAGGGCTTTAAAAGATTTACTCTTACTCCTGAAGTTCCACAGTGCACTCTCTTTCTCTCTCTCTCTCTCTCTCTCTCTCTCTCTCTCTCTCTCTCTCTCTCTCTCTCTCTCTCTCTCTGTGTATGTGTAAAACAAGAATAGTGCTTTGACCAATCATTAAATCATTATAATCTTAGGTTGCTTGGCTAAACTGTCTCATGAAACTTAGTGACTGCCATTCATGAGGACAGGGAATGAGCCATTGAACTTGGATGGTTCCAATTCCCAGCTGTCAAATTGCTTCTAGACAATAGATGAGATGTTTTTTAACATTAAAATGTTGCTCTAAGGTCTATACCTCCTTTCTATCCCAAATAATCACCAGGAACCAAATGGCCCAGTCATATTTCTTCCTTCTCTCTAATTGCATGTTAGCACTCTCTATGGGTATATATATGCATATATGTATATGCATTTGAAATTATCTACATGTACTGCAATTTCTATTTCTCTTGAGCATATTGAGTTTTCCAGCCCAAATACTCCCAACAGGGAAATGATTAAATATTGCTTTGGTCAACTTAATTTTTCCAAACTGGATTAATATTACCCCTGATTTTCCATCAAGCTATGTTCTATGTTAATAAACGTATATAAGAGATCTTCAAATCCTGTCTTTTCTATGGAGTTGTAGAAAATATTTTCTTGTCTATAATGATCACCTATTGACCTTATAATGTCCTTTTACTTCTGGGGACACAAACAAAAACAACCCTGAACAAAGACTAAGGGCCTGTTACCTTTTGCAGGGTAAGCATCATAATGAGAGGCTTCATCCTTCATAATCCTCTGAGACTAGATTTTCTTCAGTTCCCCCTGGGATGAAGGAGGTCTGGCCAAATACCTGCTTCTGTATTACAGGTTTTCCTCTGAGAACTTGACAATATGTTACCAACACAGATTCATTCCCATCACACTTATATGGATTAATATTGTCCTCATCATGTTATGGGAGACCTGGGTCTTGAGAATGTAAATGACAATTTTAATTTCTGGTGGATAACGTGTTGTTATCCAGGCTAGCCAGGCTCTTTTGCTAACAGCTCCCTAAAAATGCCTCTGAAGCTATGGATGGGCATGGATTTATCAGGGGAGGGAGTAGTTTATTGTATTGTTAAGGCACAGGGAGACAGAAAAATGCAGTAAGTTTTACTTAGACGGTTGAATGATGGACATTCTGAGACTTGCAAATATCTCCCACCCACAAAAGTTCCAGACACTGAAAAGCATTGAAACTATTAACAAACAGCAAAATAGGAAATGAAAAATATTCATAGGGATTTTGAAAAATAGAAATATCTTGGTCTAAATGCTACGTTTGAAAATGAGACATGCCCAGATTCTTTTAAATACATGTCTTTATTATTGATTCTTGCCAGTGAAAACATATTTGGATGCTTTCAGTCAAACGCATTCTCTGTGTCTATCTCTCCATCAGTTAGATCTCTGGGGAGCCCAGTCATTTGACACTTTCATTCGGACAAGGTGGGCTTGTGTATTAAACAAAAACCGAAATGTGCCTAGTGTGATGAACTGTTACAGTTTTGAAAACATTAGCTTAGGTGAGCTTTGCACTGAGAAGACATTAATAATCTTCTGTAGGTGATATGAAGCAACTTTTAATGATTGATTAATAACTCTCTGATGAAACAGTGATAACAAAGAATGTGTATGTTCATTCTTGTGTAGGCAGATAGGGAGAGTCGTGATTCAAATAAAAATTACCATATAATTAAAACACAAGCACATGTACAAGTCTACTGCGCCTCTGGTCCTTAAAGCCAGTGAAAGCATAATATTTAAGTCTTTTTAATTTTACCGAGAGCGCGATCATTTATTAGAGAAGAGAAAGGAAAATGGGGAAATGGCTTTGTCAGGAAATGATGCACGTTAAAATATTTCCATAACAAACTTATGCAAATTAGATTTTTGGAGACTCTATCTAGGCCGAAAACAATATGATTCTGCTCTTAGCTGGCAAGGTGGCTCAAGGGTGAAGAGCATTGGCTGTTCTTCTAGAGGATGTGGGTTTAATTTCCTACACTCACAAAGAAGCTCAGAACTGTCTGTAACCTCTGTTCCAAGGCGTCTAACACCTTCTAGCCTCCACGGGTACTAGGCACATACTTGGTGCCCAGATTACTTGCAGGCAAAATACCCATACACATAAAATATTAAACAAAGTAAAAATACTAATAAAAAAGAATTGGAAGCATTTTCTGAAGGAAACACTGTTGTTATATCTCTCAGTTTTCTTCTCTTTCAAAGGGCTGTACAGAATGAGAGGAACAGCTTTTCTGTGAACTATGTGTTCTTTATCATAAGGACAATGAGAAGATATGGTTTAGGCCCTGGTGTCCGCACAAAACATGGGGTAGTGAAGTCCCTGCAAATGTCAGAGACCAGTAAAACTTTAAGAATGTTTATGGGATTTTTCCAAATCCTCTGGGAAGAAAGAGAATACAGAATCCAGCTGTTGGAATGATGTATAGAATTGTAAACCTTTTAGTAATTGTGCCATTGCCAAATTATATTTTCTCTTTGATTTACTCTGTAAAGCTTTACATAGTCCAGAGGAGTTCAATATGTAACAAAGAAAAAAAATGAAGAGAATCGCACATTGGCAATGCATTGCACTGTGGTTTACATAAAGTAGTGGTTCTCAGTCATTGGACCCAAACTGTTATCACAGGGAGGGGCCTTATTAAACCCGTGGTTGCCTGGACCCCACCCCTTGGGCCCAATACTTCTCACTGTTGCCTCCATTCCAGGTGATTTTGATTCTGTCTCATGCTAAGATTGGAAAATCACTGTTATAATAACTGAAGGACTCAAGAAAGATCCTGACCTCTCAAACAAAGAGGGACCTCAACTTCTGAGACTGAGGCTGTGGGATGAAGGCTCTATATGTGTGAACATAGACAGAGTCTGAGGACCTGGACATTTGCTCTATTAGATCTTTAAATAAAGCACAAATTTATACTATTTACCTCCTAAATAAGTTTTCCTGAAGGTTCTCTATGGGATTAAGAGGTTACAGGCCAGGAGTATCTCTAGTTAATGTCCCAAAGCATCCCACGATAAGACAACAAATAGGGATCCTGCCATTTTTTTCCTCTTTTTTTCTGTTAATACAAATCTCTCAATTGAAATACTCTCAATACCCTTTCTAGCTACTACTAAAGGTTCTGAAACATGAATTAGGTTCCTTTCTTGTCACACTACATTCAGTGGGTACTTGTGGTTGGTTGGAAAGAGAGTTCAACAATTCAGATTTTACACACTGTTTAGAGACTACCCCACATTTTGGAATAGTGAATTAGGAGTACATCTGTGTTTTGTAGAAATGGAGTGGGGGCGGGGGGGGGGGGGTTAGGGGGAGATGTTGAGTCACTGGAGTGCCTGTGTAAGCCTGAGGACCTGAGTTCAGATTCCCAGCATCTATGTAAAAGCTGGGTACAGCAGCACTGGGGAGGTAGAGGCAGGAGAATTGCCAGGAACTGCTGGCTGGCCAGTCTAGCCCGCTGGTGAGCTCCAGGTTTAATGATAGACATCGTCTAAATAAAATACAGTAGAGATATGATTGAGGAAAACACAAGATGCTAACCTCTGATCTCCAGATGCACATGTACACAGATACTTGACACATGTGGACACATGAGACTGCGGCACAAATTTAAAATTGCTCTAAAATTAGTAAGTGTGCCTTATATGTAGAATACCTCCCCATCAGTGTTTCCTTGGGTCATCTATGCCATGGTGCAGAAGGATACAGAGAGTAAAACATCTTTGGACCAGGAACAGGCCATACTCAGGTGTCAGCAAGACAGAATCCATAGTTGGGAGTCTTTAAAAGGATGTTTCAGTTGAAGTTACGGCATCTACATGTGCATCACTTGTCTTTTGGTCCTTACCTGCATGATGCTGGTTTCCCTAGAAACTCGGCTGTTTGTGATACAATTTGTTACATTACAAAGAACCAACCTAAAAGAGAAGTTTTCATCATCTTTACACGAGTGACTCAAATATCATAGGCATTTAGGGATTATTCAAAGAATACGTACATCCCGCTCCCACCAGGTAAACAGACTGAAGATCTTTACCGCTAGCTTCATTCCTCCAAATCCAATCCCCCAGTCTTATCCCCAGCTCTATAGCAGACCACCTACTGTAGCCTCCTCTTCCTATCTGACTCCCATTTCTAATGGATCACCTAAACCTTCTCCTACAACCTTCTTCCCCCTTCCCCACTCATCCCATTATCCTAGCCCCAAGCACCAGCAGGCATGCCTTGGGAATCCACAAGCTACTCTGGCCAGGGAAGACGGTAGGCTAATTGCATATCATCACCTCTTCATCTCCAAATCCAATCCCCCCCTTTGCATTCCTAGCTCTGTAGCAGATCACCTGCTGCATGCAGGCTTGCCTCCCTGCTTGTCCCCATCTCTAGTGGAACATGCAGATCTTACCCTTCAACCTTTATTCCCCCCACTCAGTACTTCATCCCAGTCTCCAGCTCCAGCATGCATTCCCTAGAAACCTGAAGCGAAGCAGGTAGCCTGACTTCAGATCTTCACTTCCCTCTTCTCTCCTAATCTGGTTCCCCAGTCTCACCCCCATCTCTGCAGCAGATCATCTGCTTTGGCCTCTCCCTCTTCTCTGTCCCACCTCCAGCAGATGATGGACATCATCTACTCCAAACTTCCTCTCAACTTATCCTGTTATTCCAGCCCTCAACTCCAGCAGACTTTCTTTGGGAACCTGTTAGCCAAGCCTACTGGAGACTCAACTAGGCCAGCTAAGTAGGTAGGTTAGCTTCAGATCTTTCCCTCCTCTCCTCCCTGTCTAATCCCCCAGTCTCATCTCCAGCTCTGTAGCAGACTCCATGTTGTGGCCTCTCCTCACCTTTCCCCCCATCCCCAGGGAGCTAAACAGATCCTAGTGGAACAGCCTTCACCAGGCTTTCCTCCCTCTTGTTAACCCTCCCCCCCAATCTATCCCCATTCCTAAGTGTCTGGTCCTACTAACTAGAAACATATTTGATCCAGAACCCCCAGTGGCCACACATCTTAGGATCCCAGAAGAATTTTTCTTAACCAGGAAATACACAGCTACACTCTTCTAAGAATCAGGGCAACAAAAGCCAAGGAACAAAATAATTACCCAACAAAGACAAGACCAAATATCAGCACCTAGAATTACAATTTTCCAAAATCCAGATGTCTAGATGCCAGTGTAAAAACATGATTATAATCTCCTCTAGAGCCCAGCCCAAACCACAGCAGGCCCTGAGAATTCCAACATAGCTGAAGCACAAGACAAAGACCTTAAAATATCATTTATGAATATGATAGACATCCTTAAAGAGGAAATGAATAAACCCCTTAAGGAAGTATATGAAAACACAAACAGTAGAAGAAAATGAATATAACAAGACCTCAAAGTGGAAATAAAATGAATAAAGAAAACCCAAACTGAGGGAATTCTGTAAATGAAAAATTTAGGAATTTGAACAAGAACCCCAGAGGCAAACCTCACCAACAGAATGTAAGAGATGGAAGAGAGAGTCTTAGCCATGAACAATATGATAGAAGAAATGGGTACCTTGGTTAAAGGAATGTTAAAAAAAAAAATGCTGGCATGTAGTGGAACCTCCACTGTCAAGGGTCCAGGAACAGAGAGAACGGTCACCCATCCAAATCTCCTGTCTCCAGGCACCTCCCTTGGCCCCACCTCGTAGGCGTGACAGTTGCCGAAGCCTCAATAAGAGTTGGAACTTCCAGATCAAAGATTGAATGGCTACCCACTGCACTGGCACAAAACAGCCAGGAAATCTAGAACACTGTGAAAAGACCAAATCTAAGAAAAATAGGAATGGAGGAAGAAGAAATCAAGGTCAAAAGCACAGAAAATATTTTCAACAAAGCCATAGAAGAAAATTTCCCTAGCCTGAAGAAGGAGATGCCTATCAAGGTGCAAGAAGCTTACAGAACACCAAATAGACTAGCCTAGAAAAAAATTACTTGGAGTAATCAAAACACTATATGTACAGAACAAAGAAAGAATATTAAAAGTTGCGAGGGAAAAAGAGCAAGTAACATAAAGGCAGACCTATTAGAATTCCACCTGATTTCTCAGTGGAGACTCTAAAAGCCAGAAGGGCCTGGAAAGACTTGTACAGACTCTAAGAGAGCGCAGATACCAGCCCAGACTACACACCTAGCAAAGTTTCAAATCACAGTAGATGGGGAAAATAAAACATCCCATGATAAAACCAAATTTAAGCAATATGTATCTACAAATCCAGCCCTACAGAAGGTGCTAGAAGGAAAACTCTAACATAAAGGGGTTAACCACATCCAAGAAAACACAGGGAATAAATAATCCCAGACCAGCAACTCAAAAGGGGGGAAGCATCCACACACACACACACACATCGAAAGAACAAAATTACAATAATCAACAAACACTGTCAATTGATCCTTCTCAATCTTGATTCCCCAATAAAAAGACACAAACAGAATGGACCTGAAAACTGGATCCATCCTTCTGCTGCATCCAAGAACCCACCATGATATCAAGGATAGATACTGATATTGATATCAAGAATGAAGGGCTGGAAAAAGATATTCTAAACAAATGAGCCTAAGAAGCAATCTAGCATAGCCATTTTTATGTCTGACCAGACTTCAAACCAAAATGAAACAACGGAGATAGGGAAGGATACTCCATACTCATAAAAGAAATCATCAACCAGGAGGACATGGCAATTCTTAACATCTATTCACTAAACAAAAGGGCACACAAGTTCATAAAGAAAGCACAACTACTGCTGAAATCAGATATTGATCCTCACACACTGATAGTGGGAGACTTCGATACCCCACTCTCGTCAACAGACAGGTCATTCAGACAAAAACCACACAGAGAAATGCTGGAGCTAACTGACATTATAAACCAAATGGACCCAACAAATATTTACAGAATATTCCACCAGAACTCAAAAGAATATACCTTCTTCTCAGCACCTCATGGAACATTCCCCAAGCCTGACCATATGGCTGACCATATTCTCAGACACAAAGTAAGTATCAACAGATACAAGAAAATCGAAACAGCTCCCTGTTTTTTTTCTGACCATCACAGATTATCACTGGATGTCAACAACAACAGAAAACTCAAAATGTAGTCAAGGCTTTTTTTTTGTTTTTAATACATTTTATTTTTATCTCATTTTCTATTTTTATATATTTGATAATTCATATATTTTTCTTCTCTCCTTTTACCCTAAAAGTTCTCTGCATATGTATTATGACTTCTAGTTTAGTGTTTTGGGTTTTTTTTGGGGGGGGTGTATTTCTGAATCTGTGATGTGAACAAATGGGGCTCTGTTTCTTGTGCCTTCTCTTGGGCTCTTTTCTTTTCTTTGTTTTGTCTAGTTCCGATGTGATAGTTTTTGTTTTATATTTTACTTATTTTATTACTATCCCATAGAAGCCTGTTCACTTTCTAATGAGAGACAGGAATGGGTAGATTTGGATGGAAGGTGAGGTGGGGAGGAGCTGGAAGGAATAGAGGGAGGAAAAACTATAATCAGGATATGTATGTGATGAAAAAAATCCATTTACCATTAAAACAGGGAGGGGGAGAACATATACATCACAGCAAAGGTTCTGTGTGTCTCCTGAGAAAAGCCTAAGAACCTCAGGGAAGGTGAGCTGCGCGTAGGGGGGGTACTGTTTGACCAATGACAAGAAGCCCTCAGTGTCCCAGGTGAGCAATCCAGAGAAAACAAAACAGTTGAGCAATGGGACCTTTGGTTAGTAACAGGACGTGTTTCCTCACTGCTCCTTTTCAGTTTGACAAAGCATAGGGCCCTGTTCCTGGAGTAGTGTTCATCCACCATCTACAAATGCTTCAAAGACTTCACTGATTGCAGAGAACTTGAAGCCTAGGGGCAGGACTCCGGCATACACCATCTAGGATCTACGGTTTCTCAAGATCGCCTGGATAGTTCTTTGCTTTATCCTGTGGTTTCTTTTCCCTCACCTCCTTCCTCACATGACCTTGCCTTCATTCCCACAACCTTTCTTCCTTCATTCTTCCCCCAAGCTTCCTGTGTTTTTGCTCTTTGTCACCTTCTTGAAGGAAGGGTCCTCAGAGTTTTTGTCTCTCCGGCAGCTTCTTGAAGGAGTGTGGCAACAGGGTTAGCAGGGCCTCGACACCAGCCAGCACAGGTGGACTGACGCAATGCACTTCAAAGGGCTTGCTCAACTTGAGGCTGGAGGGCAGTGCTGGGGCTGGCTTTGTCGGCGCAGCCCAGAGGGGCCTGGCAGCTAACGAGACAGCCTTCACTATGCAGCCTGCCCGCTCACACAGCCAGGTTGACAGGTCCATCCGGTTCACACAGTGTGTTCCTTCCATTGTCTACCAGCACCGTGGACTGAAGGAATCCAGGAAGTCTAGGGGGTAGGAGATGCCGACGACTTGGTGATTCATTCTCTGCCACAGCTCCCTCTAAATTCTGTATTGTCCCCTTCCAACTTGAAGCTCCCAAGACTGTGCCTTGTTTCTGTGAGCATGCGTGGCTCCCTTCCCCCGCTACCACTTTAGCTTTGCCTATTGGGACAGTGCCCGTGCCCGGACTTTCCCATTCATTACTGCTCTCCCACCAAAGTCACCAGCTTATATCCTTTTTCCTCAGGGACTGCCTTTCTAGGGCACCTACAGTGTGGGTTGGAGTCAGAAACTTTTGTCCTTATGCTCCCCACCCTTGTTGGAGTGTGGAAGGACATCAGCTTGTGCTTTGTTAAATCTGAGGCTACTAACATGCCATTGCTGTCTCTTACCTAGCTTTCATCTCCCCCTCTCTGATGGACAGTATAAAGATACTTGGCTGTAGCCTCAGGTCCAGTAGTAGCCCGGATTCTATAGGAATGAGTCCTTGGCCATGTCTCCTAACCTTTCTGCATCCTGTTTCTGATTATAAATAAGATATTTTTAGCACTTTTCTTATTTTTATTTCATAAAGTTGATAGGATTATAAGAGACAATGTGAGTTGGGAGCAGACAAGTGCTATGTGTTGGGAACACTTCCCATGGTCATCTCAGTTGAGTTAATGATTGGCGATAGCTTAAACGCCAGTGCTTCTCAGAGAACTCGCATGCTTGTGTTTTAAGAGGACATCATTTCAAAGCTCCGGTTCTAGTCAGAGAACAAGTCAATGTCCCTTACGCATGGAGCCATTTTGCACACACTGTGGGGGTTTTGAAAGAATTGTAAAAAAGGTTGCTTACTCCTGATGGTGATAATACAGTGAGTTATACCACCCCTGAATGAGCTTCCTACCTGGTTTAATCTATCATTTTAAGACTTTAGAATTAGGCTTATCTGGTGAGTAAGAAATTAAAGGGGAAAGTAGCTGACAAACATTGAATTTTCAATTTCTAAAAATTTCTCTTCTTCAACAGCTTTGAAATGATATTGGGGATTTTGTATATAGAAGTAAAGAAAACTATAGCATCAATAAAAATCCATAAAACATTAAAGTTTGATTAATTTGAGCCTTGTTGAAAACATGCACTCTTGCTCTGATCTTTCTTATTTTACACTGGGCCCCATGGCACTTTCTTATGGCCCAGTCAGTGGCTACTGTTGCCAAGTACACAGGGTACCTTACTTTTTAAGTCAATGTTGGACTTAACATAAGGCCTTGACCATGCCTAAGATCCCTCTTCTCCTTTGTAAAATAAGTACAGTTTAGAACCTGCACTTCAGCAACAGGCTAGCTTCTAGTCATCTGTGGCCATTTACATTTTTATGTAATGAAATTCAAACTTTTATTTCTTAGTCATACGAGCCATACTTCGAAGAATGCTTGGAAGCCACATGTGGCTAATGACAATTGAGTAAGACAATGTAGGTTTAGTTCCTCTCCAGGGTTTGAGAAAGTTCTATTAGATATTAAAGACTTGATGATTTCTAAGTATTTATTTATTTTTAGTAATTTTAAGATTTGGAGGTTATATGTGGGAATGACTTCACTTTTGAATCACTGTCCTTCAAATGTTCCTTAAAGGGTGAGAGAGAGAGAGCTGGAGAGATGGCTTAGCAGTTAAGGGCACTGGCTGCTCTTCTAGAGGACCTGAGTTCAATTCCCAGCAACCACATGGGAGCTCACAACTGTTTATAACTCCAGAATCCAACACCCTTATACAGATATACATACAGGCAAACCCCAATAAAATAAAAATAAATAAATTTTTAAAAAGATGAGCAAGATCATTTTAGTTGTTAGTCTGATGGGTGCCATGCTCACTAATGGCTGCCAAAGAAACACCTGTTTTGTTGAAAATACTACATAGTTTGATGAAACTGGCCTCAACTTCAACTTTCTGCATTCATCTGAAAAATCATTCTCCATTTGAATAGCCACCTGCTTCTAATCCATACCAGGTATGCCTTTCTTTGGGGGTGGGGGCTGAGATTAATCTCCCTTAACATTTTCACAATCTTACAGGAAAAACTAATCTAAATGATAAGTAGTTTCTTTTTTCTTCTTCAATCTACCATAAAATTGCCCATGTGTTTTTAAAGGCACTATTTTTACAGAACTTTCGTAGACACTCTTTTGGACTCCATCTGTTGAGTCAGCCCCAGTGGTAACAAGCATTGTTATGAGCCGTACCATCCTGGGTGATGTGGATGGGCTACAGAGTGAGATGGCTTGGCAACATGCAGACCACATAAATCAAGCCACTGTCACTGTTGCTGAAGAAAAGCACCAGCATCGTCATCCCAATTCCACACAGTGTGCAGTGTCTGAGTCTGAAAGAACAAAATCATTAAAAAATCTGAAAGTGATTCTATCCCGCCAAGATAAAGATACATATTGAGAGAAAGAGAGAGAGAGAGAGAGAGAGAGAGAGAGAGAGAGAGAGAGAGAGAGAGAGAGAGAGAGGATTCAGTGGTTCCTAAAAGTCATTCAACCAACTCCATCACCACGATACTGGCAATTTCTAAAAATCAAAGCCTAACCCACCAGCAGCCTCTCCTAAGCTTTCTTTGTCTGTCTCCGAGCAAGCAGAACCAACACTATTCTTTTTTGTACCTTGAAGTAAACGCAACAAAACAAGCAAAGGCTGACTCCACCGGCCAAGAGAATTGGCAAGAAAGTTTAGTGAAGTCCAATGACATAATCCATCCCAGCTTCAGAAACTCCCAGTCTGACCTCCAAGCCTGCTCAGGGCCTCTGCTTCTTGTCAGTTACGGATTGCTGCCCTTATTACCATGTTGCCCACGTGCTGTGATGAGAGCCGAGAACCTCTGCCCCTGGAGTGGGCTTGTGTCAACATTTTTATTGCAAATTCCCATTTTCTGATCATTAAAAAGCTTTCGGCACAGAAGTAAGTTTGCAAAAGTTCAAACTTTGAAAGGATTCATTTAATGGCTTAAAAATAACACTGGGACCACGCCCATAATTTAAAATTTTCTAGCTGGCTTTGTGGCCTGGGTTTTTTCAAAATGCATAAACTTAAAATATGAAGGGACTCAAGGCTTGGAATAGTTCCAAAGTTGGTTTTTAGTGTTTGGTGAACTGGAATGGAGTTTGTTAATGGTGAACTTTACTTGCAGACATGAAATGGTAGGGCCAATTTAGTTAGAATGCTTTCTAATGTCATCTAGAAAGTAGTGAGGGGGAGGGGTTTTTCCATACTTTCCTAATAGGGTTATGGGACAAGAAGGAAGAGTTGGGTTTGCGAAGGCCTACATAATTTGGAGTCCCATAAATAAAGTGAAGATGAAGGGTCTCCAGGCTGAGTGAACAGTTAAGTGGTAGAATATACGAAAGACCCCAGGTTCCAGACCTAGTGCTGATGGAGAAATATAGTACCTTGTTTTGTTTGAAATTTGTTAAGAATTTGAAGGCGGTAGCATTGAAATATTATAGCAAGTGAAGGGCTGATGTAGGATGAGGTCTTATGCAGAGACCATTCCTAGCCTAGCTTTCTCTTTCTTCTTTGATCCTTGCTTTAAAAAAAAAAATTAACATTCTCTAAGGGCCTGAACAGTTTCTAAAGCATTACCAGTGAGCATCATTGACCTAGGAGTTAGTCTACACATGAGTTTTGTGACTTTGGTGGTTCTATATTGTTTCATTTACAAAATACAAATACACCTAACTCCCTCCGCCAATGCTGCTTACTAAGAACAAATGAAATATTTGAGGGAAGATAGCTTTTAAAGCTTACAGCTTTTCACATGTGTTTTCATGTGATGTCCTTGGGATACTCTCACGAATAAGGCTAAAACATCCCATACATTGATACCTGTGTGGTTGATTTTCCTGATCTTCAGAGGTTTTTATTGATGGGATGAGAATTGGGACTCAACCGTCTTGACATTTAACTCTGCATTGAGTACAAGGGAGCCAGGAAGCACAACATTTAAACACCAAGTAGAAGGAAAACTTGGAACAAGAAATAAAGAAAATATTGTGAAATGAGATTTTTTTTCTCATAATTTTTGGATTGGACCAAACTGTAAAGAATTTCAAAAGCATATTTTTATGAAAGGTGTTCTGCTTGAGACTAATCCTACATCCATGCTAAATTCATGGGATTTGTGCCTGTGTTATAACTGGGTTTGTTTAAAACTTGGCAAATCAAAGAGATAAGAAAGGTTATGGGCTACTACTGAACACAGAAGAGCTTCAAGGAAGATTGGCCGGCAGAGTGATACAGGCCTGTGTTTGCTTATTGAAGTCTCCTGGGTCCCGTGTTTTAGTGTATTCCATGGGTTGTTAATAATGTGTTTCTTTCTTTCTCCACCCCCCTTTATTATTTAAGAGCTCTTTTTTGGTCAATTAA
Source organism: Peromyscus maniculatus bairdii (assembly GCF_049852395.1). Lineage (NCBI taxonomy): Eukaryota > Metazoa > Chordata > Mammalia > Rodentia > Cricetidae > Peromyscus > Peromyscus maniculatus. The sequence goes on along the minus strand of NC_134857.1, from coordinate 123,691,281 downwards.
GTTTGGGAAAACAATGAATTTGACAAAGTTAAACAGCTTCCCAAAGCACGGGTCATCTCAAACCGTTAGTGAACCACTGTGATTTGTGACTCTCCAAAGAGGAGTGCAGCTTTTCCAAATTCATTTGACTCTAGAACATCTTAACCCTGATCCCCCATATTTCTTAAATCCAAACAATCTCCAAGGGCCAGTGCTCAGTGGAACACAGTTTGGGCACGATGTCTTGGATCAAAGAACCAGCACCGTTGATTACAGTCTTGCAGTGTATTGACTTGTGGCTCTCCAAAGACTTCTCCAGAATTGGTTTATTAATTTCAGGTAATATTAGCACCTTTTAGCCTTCAGAACTGAAGTGATAGATTCAGTGAGGTCACCAAGTTTGTAAAGATTTGTTACAGAAGCTCAACAAACTAACACCAATCTAATCAGTAAGTCAGAATAGAGAAGTGCCTTCAATCTTAGCTACACATGGAAATGCTGCATCTTTGCTAGGACTGCTCCAGGGCACAGGAAGCTGCTCAAAACAGCATCTAAGAGCTAGATAAGTTGGAGTGAATGGACCTTATAGAAAGGTCCAAGCTGTCAACAATCCAGCAACTATATAAAGGGAAACAGCATGATGAGACCAAGAGTCACTGGTTGGGTCCCTAACAATGCCACTCTTGTCCTGAGAAGATTCTCCCACGGGTCGACAAGTTGCCTGTGGGGTGAGAACCTTAACCACTCTCGGCTGTCTCACCCCTGTCTACAGGCTCTCAAGGAAGACTGGGAAAATTTCCAAGCATGCTTTGTATTCTGACCCTTCTGAGCATATTCATGGTTTGTTCTCTTTGCTCTTAGTTGAAGAGGCTATTTCTCTTCTTTGTCTTCCTGCAGCCTTTACCCTACATTGTTGCCTTAGTCATTTATTTCTGACCTGTAATTGGGCTGCATCGTGAGGGCTTTCTTTAGCTTAGAGCGAGGAAGACTTGTGTTAAATAAACTAAACTCGTTCTCTGATGACTTGCATGCTTATTGTGTATTAGCAGAAGTGGCTGAAATGTCAAAGACGCTTTTGCTCAATAGCTTTCACTCTAGAGGCTTAGAGGTTATGGCGGCCTGGGAGGGCCCTTGAATTACCCTGGGTTTTGTAACCACTGTTAGCGGGACATAAGAAAGTGAAAAGGTTACAGCAGATATGTTCATGGCTTCCCCTTCTGGCAACTCAAAGTAGTGAACCTAGCCACCCTCGGCCTTCCCTGAAGGGGGTAGAAGCTATGGTTAGAGCTTCAGAAACCCACTCACTAATTGCACTTAGCAAATGCTTTCTCTAGAGCCTCCTTCCTCTGTAACACCAGTAGGGGGCCCACTGTCAGGGGCCAGAGTGCTGAGCAAGGAGGGGGCCCGGGCACTTGGGGGTCTCTGCTGGCTTGCTACTTCCTCTGCCCCTCTGACAGGGGAAGCCGAAGGAGAGGCTGGCGTGGAAACAGCTTTCTGGTGCCTCTGCAAAGAGCACTGTGATGGCAGTGGGGAAGTGATTAAGAGGTGGTGAAAGGGGGGACTAGTAGAAATTTCCCCCCTGTGACTGACCCATAAATTTTGGAAACCCTGGTGATCACCCCTATTAAAAAAGCAAAAATATGGGCCACGGAGAGGTTATTCCAAGTTCATCCCGAGACACCGGGGCAGTGCTGGGAAGTAAACTTCTGACTCCTGATTCCTGTCCTTCAAACCCACTGCTGGAGAACTACACCATCCCTCGCCTGTCACCCCACTCATAAATACAAGCAGATGCATCCACTTCCAGAATTCCATTGCCTACTGCTTCTGCTTCCATCAACACCCATCTCCAAGCCCAGGGCAGGACCAAATGTGTGAAGCAGAGACAGGTCTCGGGACATCAAGCAAGAACCAAGGAAAAACAGCATCGGCAGAAACAGGCCAGAGAAACATCTGGGAAAAACACCAGCATATACGATCATAATAACAACTCCCCGCAAAGTCCCAGCTTCTAGGGATTCTCTTTGCCTTATCTGTGTATAGGCCCCTCCAAAAGAAAGCAGACCTTGCCTGGGTGCCTCCCTACAGCCATACTCCCAGCCATCATTAAAGACGACAACTGCTCTATAAACCTTTCTAGAGTTACTGTCCTATTATTAATATTTATTTGCTTCCAACATGCAGGCACCACAGACTGTCTTTTAGTGATTTAAGATTCAATAATTAGGAAACAGGCATATCTGCAAACAGATACCCTTTAAGATGCCATTGCCTTCTTTGATGAAAAGTCCAGAACCTTCCCTGGGCTGCCTTTAAATATGAGGGCCCCTTTGGAGGTTCTGAACGTATATCCCTTTGCACCAGAACCTGCTAAAAACCTGCTGCAGTAAAATTGGTCCTAGTTAGATTAAAAGTGCAAGCCAAAATCTGAAGGAACGGAGGCTGATATGAGAGCGTAAGAGCCATTAAACTCTTCAAGTATGCATGAAGTGGAGAAAGTGGAGCCCATACATAGTGCTATAGCCCTTAGCTGTTAGCAGGTGTGAGTCAGTCAGTTGTACAATTCATTTGTCTACCTAATTGCACCGAAGATAGGCTTTTACTTTGCCTATAACATCTCTAATGAGTAGGTTTTCAGTTCGATCTAACTAATTAATTCTTGTTAACTTCCTTTGCATTGCTGTTCTTTTAATTTAACCAAGAGACAGCCCAGAGTTGCGACTAGTGTTTAGTCTCAACTAGATTACACCAATTCATTAAGGCCTGTAATTGTTGGTCATACCCTTCCAAGCGGTCATTACAACCTCTGGCTTGCATATTGAATAACAGCCGTTTCCTGACTCCAACAGACTCTTGTGTGAGGGAGGAGAAAATGCTAATAAAGAAAGAATAAATGATTCTCGACTCCATTCAGGGCTGTGTAGATTTCTTTTGCAGCAGAAAATGTATGGAGGTGGTAAACCCGGCTTCTTGCAGGCCCCCTACCTCCACCCTGAGCGAAAACAATAAGAGGCAAGTGAAGCGTTCTCTGCTACTGTGATTACCGCATCCGTAAAAGTGATTATATGGCTGCTGTAATCAACTTCAATGAAAGCTGCCTGTTAGAGCTTCAATAATTACTCATTTCTGTTAACAGCTTGCTTTCAGTTTAGCACTTTGAGGCCAAGAGGGAAAAAAAAAGAAAAAAAAAACCTTGGGGCATTTTAATAAAGGATTCCACTCACATGGTATTTTGGGGGGTAAGTGCTTGTGTGTGGGCAAAAAAAAAAAAAATGCACATGAAAGTTTTTTGTCTCTTTCTCAACAGCAGCCCCTTTCATTTGCGGCTTAGAGTCCATGTACTGCAAAGCACAAGTTCATACAGGGTTCAATCATGTACTGAATGTTTACTGAAGAACGCACAATAGTTTAAATAAAGTGGTGGTTTTAAATATTTTACCCATTTCTTTAAACAAATTGCCAATCCTTAAAGTCTGTGCTAAACACATTTCAAAAGTGAAATACCATGAGGATCTTTGACTAAAACCTCCCCATCAAGCGTTTCTCAGGGTCTTCCCGTCTCTCCCTGATTCCTTTGCTTTGAATGCATTGCATTATTACTATTAATTATTTTAGGTGAGGGTAAGTTTGGGAGAATAAACTTGGTTCAAGAGTGCTTCAAATATTGGTTCTCATGGGGAAATGTAGCAAAGGGACCAGATTATTCAAAATCGAGCAAGCTCGCATTCAAGTGATCGGGTTACAGAAGTTCTGGTCAAGATGTGGTAGACAAAGAAATCAATGGTGCCCACTAGAACACGACCTTTATGCTTCCCCTGGTCTCATTTGCAGCATTTCTGAAAGACAAACAAGTCTCATAAATACAATATTAAAATCTCAACAAAGACAGGCAGCAAGCTCCCTGATGCATAAATGTTCCTTGAGCTCGGACCCCATCAGTTAAACCTACTGTCTCACTTCCTCCTCTCCAGACCCGCACTGCAAACAAAATACCCAAAGCCTTATGGGAAAGCTGGAGGGAGTTGATTTCCATGCCTTCAATGTGCAGATTATTTGGGAACTCCTCAAAGTTTGGATGTTTTCTCATACTAAATTGAAGCTTACTTTTGTCCTCTGTAACAAAAGTGCTAAATGTTTTCAATTCAGATTCTGATGTTTTCAAAACTGTTTAGAAGAAAAAAAATTCATACATAGTGCTATACTTGATTTTCTTATTTTATTTGATTTTTTTTCTTAAATGACTAAACAGCAAGAAAGCAAAATCTACCAGTTTTCTGGAAATAGTGATATGAAAAAAATCTTTAATTATATTTATCAATAAAAGATAATTCTATTGGCTTTTATTTTATCTAATGTTTTCCTTAAAGACAAAATTTCACCTCTTAAAAAATCTCCCTGCACTGCCATCAGTAAGATTTCATGTGAGGGCAGTTTGTCTGGGTGTGTTTTCTTCCTCAGCATCTGTGATAGTATTAGCATATCTCCAAGTTCCATGTTTCTGGATGTGTACTCTTCATCAGGACCTGTGGCAGTATTAGCATATCTCCTGCTCCATGTTTCTGGGTGTTATTGATGGGTTAGGATGAAGAGCTGTGTTTTCATCCACTTTCTTTGGTAGTTATTTCACTGGTGTCTCTCATACAAGCTTTCATCTAGTTTATGTCTTCCTACTCATCTTCCTCTCCCTTCCCAAGACCTCCACTTCTGCTTTTGTGTCTGGGTAACGCGCCCTCCACTGGACCATGGGTCAGTGCTCAGAACACAGATGCTCTCCCCTCTGGATTGTGTATAGACAATGGAGAGGTGGAGAGTGTGAGTGACTGGGGCCTGGGACCCAGAGCGAGAGACTGAAATAGACTTTCCCCATTGCTACCTCGGCCTGCTGCTTCAGCAACACTCACATGCTTCTGCTATAGAATGTAAAACAAATTCAATGTACTAATCCTTTTATCTTACCTTCCATGTTGCAAAGTCATGATTGTCTCCTTCTAATTTGGATTTTTCTATCTTGTTGGATATTTGTCTGTATTTTTATGAAGAGAGAAAAATAAAGCTGTATATTTGGGAATCAAATGAAAATTGGGTACATTTTAAGGTACTTAACATTTTTGAAAATAAGACTATAATGAATACAACTAGAGAGTTCACTCTTTATTTACACTTATCTATGTAAAAGTGCTAGTTACTCATGCAATGGAGAATGCAGATTTTTGATTAGCACCTCTATAAAATACATGTTATGTGAAATAGAAGATAATCAGAGTCATTGAGGAGGATTTGAGTGGTTTTATTTTTTCATTTCCATTTGAAACAGCCACCTAAAATCTTAAGGAGTTGTACCAGCATATATGAGCCAGATTCATACTGGAAAGGCTAACAACCCTTAAATGTTATATTCTGCAAAAAAGAAGGCAAGATTAGTCTTTTACATCAGTAGGACTCAGAGACTTACAGGATGGCTCTGCATTAGGAAGTTTACAACACACTTATATTCCCCAGTGTCCAGTTTTGTGGTTTCTGGTTTTGTTTTTTAATAAACTCCAGTGTATCTTGCCTCCTTTCTTTTTGTGAACTTGTACCACCCAGGTGTCTATTATAAATGATCAACATTTGATGGCATTCAAGTCTTTTAAGCTAGGACATCAAAGAAGACAAGTAAATCAGTCACGCTCTGACATCCGTGTTTTTAAGACATGAAGATTGGCTTTAAGCCTTTTAGCATAAAGAGGTGACTAAACAGACAGGCTCAGCAGGCATGAAGAGGTGTGTTCGCTGCTGCATTATCAAATAACAAGGGCCCACAAACCTCTCTCTCCCATTTGCCCACTGCACCAAATACTAGGATCCATAGTTTTTGGGAACTGGGGGCCTGGGAAGACACTCAACTAAAATTTCAAGACACAGTTTATTCCCAGTTGGTCCATCATGTGCAAACTGAAAGTGCTCTCTCAACAGTCAACACCATAATCCTTGCTTAAAGGCACATAGTATCTTTTTGATGTATGTCCGATCTTCATTGCTGCCTTGCAAACTAGTGAACTATGGGGTGCCTCCTGCTTGGGAGACTTTCCACAGTGCTTTGTGTTCTAACACACTCTCAGGATTTATTACATTGAGACATTATTGACTTTTTTCTTATATTAGTCATACTAATATTTTTCCTTTTGAGAGGTTTATTTTCTTTCTATGGGTGTGTGCCTAGGTGTATGTATGTATACCATATGTGCACAGGTGCCCACACAGGCAAGAAGTTGATTCCTTAGCACTGGAGTTGCAAGTGGTTGTGAGCTACCTAATGCTGGTGCTGGGAACTGGGCCTAGGTCCTTTGCTAGAGCAATGGATACACTTAACTCCTGAGACATCTCAGCATCCCAATAACATGTTCTTCTATGGGTACTTCTAGTTTATTTTCTCTGGTTTTATTTGGTTTAGCTTTATGTTTTATTAACTGATAAAATCAAATATTTATGGTATTATCTGAAACATGCATTTGTTGTAGAGTTGTGAAACTGAAATAGCACACATATTATCTTATACACATTTTTTTTGGATGGGAACATTTCTATTCTACTGGCTCAACAATTTTCAGGTACGAGGTTATTAACCATAGTTACCATATATGTAGTAGACCTTTTGAATCTTGTTTTCCTTACTGTGGTAGTTTGAATGAGAATGCCCCCATAGGCTCATATGTTTGAATGCTTGGTCCCCCTGTTGGTAGAACTGCTTGGGAAGGAGGAGGTGTGGCCTTGTTGGAGGAGGTGTGTCACTTGGATGGGCTTTGAGGTTTTCAAAGACCATGCCACTCTCTGTCAGCTCAATCGCGCCCCCCCTCCCCCCGCGCCTGGGCTTGTGGATCAAGATATAAGCTCTCAGCTCTTACTCTAACACCATATCTGCCTGCCTGTTGCCATGCTCCCCAGATGGTCATGGACTCTAACCCTCTGGAACTGTAAGCTCCCAATAAACTCTTTCTTCTATAAGTTGCCTTGGTCATGGTGTCTTATCAGAGCAGCAGGAAAGTAACTAAGACATTTGCCTACTTAGAATTTTGTATTTTTTGTTGAATATCTCCTCAGTTCCTCATCTCCTCTCCATCCTACCTATTTCTTGTTAAGCACCTTATACTCTATGCTTTAATGAGGCCAATATTTTTAGATTCTACACATAAACAAGGCCGTACTCTATTGCCTTTTTGTTCCTGCCTTATTTCATTTACTGTAATGTCCCCCAGATTCAACCATGCTGCTGCAAGTGACACAATTTTCTTTTCTTCTTTTTAGACTTACTAGTATTCCATTGTGTACATGTATACTATGTGTTCTTTATTTGCCCACTGAAAGAATCTTAGATCAATTGCCTCACCTGGCAATTAGGAGCAATGCTGCTTTCAATGTGGGTATACAGTAATCTCAATATATTGATTCCTTTCCTTTAGACATATACTAAACAGTGGTATTTCTAAATCATATGGTAGTTCTTTATCAGATTTTATTTTTCTGTTATAAATTAGTAGTTTATGGTTGTCTATATTTATGGGGCACAAAATCAAGTTATGATTTATGAACACAACATAGAATAATTAAATCAAGATAATTAATATCCAGTACTTAAACAAAACCTTTTTTTTGGTCTGAGGATATTTAAAACGCACTTTTAGAAATGTTGTGATGAAAGTATGCTATCAGCTGGGTGTGGTGGCACACACCATTAATCCCAGCACTTGGAAGGCAAAGGCAGGTGGATGTCTGAGTTCAAGGGCAGCCTGGTTACAGGTTGAGTTCCAGGACAGCCAGAGCTACATAGAGAAACCCTACCTTAAGAAGAAAATACTCTATTAACCATATTTATTATGTATGTTTTCTTCTAGTTGTAGTTTTCTAACTTCGTTTTCTATTTAAGCCTTTGATCCAGTTTGAACTGATTTTGCATACGATATGAATGTCTAACAGCATTCTTCTGTGTGTGGATATCTAGTATTTACAGCATCATTTATTGCAGTGTCTTTTTATCATTGAACATTCTTGGAAGCCTTGATTGATGTAAGTTAATTGACATAGACATATTTTTTTATTTCTGGAGACCTTATTTTCCCTGGTTGATCTGTGTGTCTGATTTTAATTTCAGTAACACACTGTTTAGATTACTATAGCTTTGTGGTAGACTCTGAATTCAAGTGGTAAAACACCTCCAGTTTCCTTCTTTTTAAGATAACTTTGATTATTTGAATTTTCTTGTTGTTCCATAAAATTTTTATATTTTTTTGTGAAAAATGACATTATGATTTCAATGCAGATTGAGCAATGTGATCATTTTAATGATGTTAATTTTTCCAATCCATGAACATGGGATGTCTTTTCAATTATTTTGTTAAAAAATCTCTAGGTGTTATAAATTGAATGCTGGGTCTCTTGTACATGCTAAACATGTATTCCACCACTGAATTATATCCTCCAGCCTTATTCAGTCTCTCTCATCAGTATTTTATAGTTTTTGGTTCACAGAATTCTATTCCCTTAATGTTATTTTTATGAAATTGAATTTATTTTAATTTTTTTCCAAAATTATTTGTAAGTGTATAGAAATATTACTGACTTTTGTGTGTAGTTTCTGTACCCTGAAACTTCACTAGCCCTACTTATTAGTTTTAACAGATTTTTGGTGAGATCATAAGGATTTCATATATGTGTATTTTTAAAATACACATTAGCATTCATTTGGTTATATTGTCTGCAAATAAAAAACTTGATTTCCTTGGTTCCTATTTGGTTGCCTTTCTGTCTCTCTTTCTTCATTGCTCTGGGTAAGACTTCTATGACTCTGTTTCTTTAGGTTTAGACTTAACAGGTGATCTCAATTCACCAATCTATAGAGAGACTCATGAGTATCTATAATAAAGCTAGACCTAATTTTAACAAAGTTTATTTCATCTTTATCATAGCATTCTTGTCTATACAGAACTGATCTTTATCGAAAATTCAAATAAAATATTATATCTTCCTATTTCATTGAACAAAATTATTTGATTGATGGGATTCTTCCTACACCCTAATATGTTGCTTTTTTATTAATGCCTCCCTAAGACAAGGAAGACGGTGATGAACAAAGAAAATACTGGTTTTTGAAGGAGAGTTGTAAAGGAGGTACTCCCTGTCCTGTTGGCTTAAAGCAATTAAAACCTATCACAATTTAAAATTTGCATTCTATGTGTGTCTGTGTACATGTGCATGTGCGTGTGCGTGTGCGTGTGCGTGTGTGTGTGTGTGTGTGTGTGTGTGTGTGTGTGGTGTGTTTTGTGTGTGTTATATAAGTGTATGGATGTGGACAGGATGATAACCTGTGTGTACATGTGGGGATGCCAGAGATTGATATCAATTATCTTTCTCTATTGCTCTCTACCTCTGTTTATTGAGGCAGAATTTCTCATGGGACCTGGAGTTCACCATTTGGACTAAGCTATCTGGCTAACAAGTCCCCTGGATCTACCTGTGTTGCCCCCAACCCTGCACCCAGAACTGGGATTACAGTCTCTGTGCTGGCTCTTAGGTGGGCACTGAGGGCCTGAGCTCAGGTGCTCATGATTGCAGCAACACTTTACCCATGGAGCCAACTCTTTAGCCCAAAATGTTCATAGATTTTGAATGAACAATTCTAACTCTAAAATTTATTCCAAAAAATACTAGCACAAGAATAGAAGAAAATACCCATAAAAGTGCTCATTTGGATTATTTGTATGACAAAAAATTAAGGAGATGATGCAAATGTTCACAGTGATTAAGTAACTGCCATGGCATATGGTGCAGCCCTGAAAATGATGTGCAAGAATGCCTGTGGTACTAAAGAGTAGGGAGCTAAAAATTAAGCTCAGGAGTAGACAGAATCTGTTTCTGTTGTTCTTTTAAACTTTAGGCTAGGATCCATCTCAGTGATTGGACACTTGCTTAGCAAGTGATGAGCCTTGGGTTTGAGCCTTAGCATTACAAAATAAACAGATAACTAAACTATGATGATAACCCAGAAGGTTATATGCTTACATGCTTATACTTATATAGCCACGTAATTATACATGGGTAGTGATTATAAAGGACCTGGGATGTAAGTTTATCTTTCAGCTTTATTCGAGTTTCATGATACATCAATCACATTCCACATTTATGTTCGTTCTCAAGTTCAACAAGTAGAATTCACTCAGGTAAGCTTTTTAGAAATAATTATTTTGGAGGAGAAACAGTTGAGTTTTAACTGGAGTTTTAGGGCCTGAGAAATTTTGAGAGACAGATGTCTCTCTTCTATGAGAGCACACTTTGGTTTGCAAACAAGAAAAAAAAGTCAAACCAATCAATTGATTTGAACAATAAGAAATTCAGTGGTTTAGCTGGAGCAAATATAAGTGAAATGAAAAAGCTAAGGACTTACAGCCTTGATCTAACAGGCACAAAAGTCGATTAGAGACCTACTTTCCTGCTGTTCTTTCCACAATATTTAAGGTCCCATGACTGTGATACTATAGTGGACATTATCATAGTTAGAGTGTCTATTGCTGTGAAGAGATACGCTGATGACCAAATCAACTTATAGAGGAAAACAACTAATTGGGGTTCGCTCACAGGTTTAGTCCATTATTGTCATGGTGGGAAGCATAGTGGTGTGCAGGAAGACATAGAACTGGATAAGGAGCCGACAATTCTACATCCAGGTGAGCAGGCAACAGGAAGACAAAGTGACATTGAACCTGGCTTGAGCTTCTGAAACCTCAAAGCCTACCTCTAGTGACACACTTCCTCCAACAAGGCTACATCTACTCCAACAAGGCCACATCTCCTAATAGTGCCACTCCCTATGAGCCTATGGGGCCAGTTTCATTCAAACTACCACAGACACGATTCACTGGGTCTTAGAAATTCACTTTCCTTATTTCTATCCATAGATAGAGACAGGATATCTTTTTTGGCATGTCCAGCTGAAGTCCCGATGTTCACTAGTTTCCTGGATCAGTCACTGTCTCTTGTTGACCTGTGGGTCTGTTGACTTCACCCAGGTCAGTGTTTCACTCTGTAGACAGAATGAACTGGAGAGAGTCTTGTGCTGTACAAGCACCCCACAGTTGGTGCTGAGGAGAACATCAGTGTGGGAGAGGCAACCAAGAAGTGCTTACTGTGTCTTTCAACACTCCATTCCTCCGTTTCCCATTTTCCATGGTTTTCAATCCTTCATGAACACATTTTATTGCTCATGATGACCTTGCTCTGCTGAACCCCTCCTTGTCATTTTACTTCAGTTTTCAGTTCCTATATGGCTGGAAAAATAGTTTTAATCTCTTAATTCTTATCTCAAAATTGAGATTTTTGATGAGTTCACCTTGTTGTTTGAACGAGGCTGTATGTATTAGCCAGCGTGCAGACTGGCTGTCTGGAATTAGACATCAACCCCAGTACAGTGCCTTATAAATGGGAGGTAATCCAGTCATGTTATCTGAAACATAGCAGCTTGGATAAGAGGGTATCTTTAGCTCACTGATGCCACTTAAATAAAATACCTGATACCTGGTACTTTTTCAGGAACAATAATTTATTCTTCATGTTTCTGGAGGTGGGAATTCTGAGATGGTAACAGTAGATTTAGTATATGGAGGTGCTCCTCTCTGCTTCCATCATGATGCTCTGTTGATGTTTGATTTAGAGGGATGAATGTGACTTCATGTAGCTAAAAGGCTTCATTTTTGTTGAAGGGGTAAGGGAGGACTAGCTGTTTTCCTGCAGTCTCTTCTGAAGGCAAGAGACCAGAGTCCCCATGACTTCATCATCTCTACAGGCTCCACCTCTTGCTGCTATCAAACCGGGTTTAGTTTAAACATGGATTCTGAAGATCCACAAACCTTCGAACCACAGGAAGGAGATTTGTGCAATGCAGGGTGTTTTCTGTGGGGAGAAGCTGAGGAACACAACTCAAAGGCTGACATTGCAAAAGACAAGCTTTCTTATGTACCTTGTCCCTACCGTATTACCAAAACTTTTACATAAGCATGATTTTGCTTTCTGAGTTTGGTTTGTATCACATTTGTTTATCTGTATTTAATTAGTTCAACTTTTTGTGTTTGAAAAGTGTGGGTGATTTATTTTTGAAAGAACCAGAAATTATTTAGTGCTTTTTCTGATCAAGGATAATGAATTATTCTTATAATTATAAATTTGTCAAAAATGAAATGTGAGTATAAAAAGAGTCACAAAACTATCTTTTTGTTGTTGTTTTTGGTTCATAAACTGACCATGAAGGCAATTCCAAGAGGAATTTTAAAAGCATTTTCAGCAATGACAGCACATTAAATAAATGTATTATCCTTTTGAGGTGACTGCTTCCTTTGAAGGTCAAAATTTAAGTGTTTGTTCAGATGTGTGTGTGTGTGTGTGTGTGTGTGTGTGTGTGTGTGTGTGTGTGTGTGTTCATCATTTATATTCATTCTATAAGAAAGAGAAAGTCTGGTTTGAATCAGGGGACCTGACATTTAATAGGTAGACTTTGTGGATATTCATACTTGTAATGTGTTCTAATTGGAGTTGATGTATATTGGTTGCTGACTATTTTGAATATCAACAGATTGAAGTTTCTATTGCTAACTACTAACTTCCATTGATAAAGGGGAACTGTTGGACTGGACCCACTCTGTAGAACCTGTAAACAGCATGGGGTCACTAGAGGCAAGGGTAGGACCATGACTAATTAAAATACAGTGTGCCAATGGGAACTCTAACTCACTACTGTGTGTGTTCTATAGACTCAATATATCTTTGGTATGTTTGCAGAATACTTGAGGTCCTTAGGATTTCTACTAATAACAGATGTAGTAGAGAACAACAATTTAAACAGTATAGCTTTCACCAGGGGGCATCCAGTGTCCACTCCTTGCTGAATTCTTCCTGCAGGAGCACAGAGACTTGGAGATTGCAGCATCACCCACCAGGAGCTCACTCTCAGAGAGGGGAATGATTTTATTTCTTATAGGCCATTTAGAAGAGAAGTGATTATTTCCCATAATTATCTGGAACCACCTCAACCTTCTTCCTCAAATAGCAATATTCATTTTCTTCTGTACCCCCTTTTATTTCTTTTTTTCAGTGATATCAGACACATCAACACAAACTGTCATTTCACCCAAAGGATACATGTAAATACTGAAGTCTTTGCATTGTATAATAAAAATATCAGCAATAAAAATCAGTGCAGGCCTGGCTTTGAGTTCTAGCCCTTGCAAAGAGTAGTTGCATTGCTCAGGGAAAGGCCATGGTAAGTTTTGACCTTTCTTTCAACCTTTTCCCTCATTTGTATAAAACAAGCAATAATAAATGCATGATGTATATAGTTTGCCTTTGAGAGTACCAGTAAATAATAAGCACTTAACAGAAAAGCCACCCTTTTACAGAAAAGCCACCCTTTTACCCCCTGCTCTTCCTTGCTAGTCATCTTCACCCTTTGGCTATTTGGTGAGATCCTTCTATATCCCTGGAAATAGTTTACCCTGTCAAGGTAACTATGGATAATACATTTTTACAACCCACTCCAATTATACCCACATCCATTTTATACATTAACCTTACTCCTAATTTTGTGTTTCATCTGGTTTTTACCTATGTGAAAATACTATAATAATTTTCCTCAAAAGTCAATTTTCTGCTGGGGAAAGCTTGAGTCCAGCAGGGACATAGTTACCATTGTGGATTGTCTGTGTTGTCAGGGGGTAGGGACACTCCAGAACATAGAGGCAGGAAAGCTGGGCATCCCAAGTTGATAATTTATAATTGATCCAGGAGCCTCATTCTATACTTATCCTGAAGTCATCTTCTATGATCTATTGCTTAATGAAAGAAGAAATTAATTAATTAAGAATATGTGCAAGGATGCCCAGGGGTTCAATTTCAATGTAAAATAAGTAGCTTAGATCCACTAAAGAGATTTTAACAATGTAGTTCAACCATAGATGAGGCAACCTTGAAAAGCAAGGAGTAAGCCAGAGAGTCTTGCCTGGAGATTTTTCTTTTACTATCTGAATTGTGTTTTCTGTGCTTAGTCAAGTAATATACACTTGAAGTCATGGTCTTTAGTTCAGTCACTTTTGGAGTCCATAGATCAGGTTCCAGGTCATGCCTTAAATTCTGAGATCCATTGGGTATTGTTGCAGATCCTGCCCTAGGTCAACATTAGGACATCATCTCTCTCTTATGGCTCTTGTCTCATTGCCTTGGTTGCTGTTTTCATGGCTCTTTTATGTATCAGCCTACAAATTCCTTGGGGATGTGTTTTACTCATCTCCACACCTCTAGAGCCTATAGTGCTTAGGTGGTCAATAATTGTTGCTCGAATAAATCAATTGAGAAACAAAACAGTAAGAACAAGAAAAAAATGATCCCTGGCTCATAAAGCAATTTCTAGACAGCTCAGCAGTGGGAGGCCAAATAATTTCCCTTCCCACAGCTATGGGTATACTTCTCACGGAAATGTGGAAGGAGGACCTTGGCCACATGGAGTGGTTCTGTGTTCCAGATTAGCTCAGTTTCCAGGTGAAACCTTCAGCCCCTCTAAAGGATTCCTTCTACTCTCTGGGTCCCCAGGTCATTCCCCTACATAGTGACATCACGTCATTAGTTCCACAGACAGGTGAGATTTACAACCTCTGTAGGAGGTTGCTGTACAATGTAACAGGGGAGGAAACTGTCACTGCCTGAATTAGCATGACATGTTTGCTTCCTTCTGGCTGTAATCAATTCTAGGATGACACAGAGTCAACATTTCAGGTAATAATATTGGCTTAGTAAATGGAACTCCAAACTGTCACCTTCCCCTCTAGCCCTACACCTGGAGGACCAAGCTCTAGGAACAGCACTGACCTCTGGTCTTTGGAGTCAAGGGTAATTGGTAGCAAGCTCACACACGCACACACAGACTTGACACTCCTTTCAAGTCAGAACTTAGGAATTCTTAGTTTTCTTTTCAGAAGTGCCTCATGTGATTAAGTTAGGAAGCTTTATATAGAATATTATATCATAACAGAAGCCCTGGTACAAAATTCTCAGGATTCTTTTAAAAATATGTCATCCACAGTTGATTCTTTTGAAAACTCAACTACCTAACAAAGGGTTTACTACTGATTGTTGAGAGTGGATAGGTCACAATTGAACTGTGATTCATAAAACCTCCAACCACTGCACTCTGAATAATATAGGGTGTTCAGAACAAATGTTTGTCATTAGTTAACCAGGTATAAAATGCATTTTTGTTTTTTAAGAAGAAAAATACATTTTAAGTGTCAAGGTAGTATATATTACCTATATACTCTTTCTCCTTAAGACATTCAGATTGGTGAGTGGCAGTCTTTTGGTGCATATGAGTTTGGCATCAAGCTAGGAAATCTTCCTATGCTAGAATATATTTGAAGGAACTAGTCTGCAACCTGTCTAGAAAGGGCATTACCTGCAAGGCATCTGGAATATTAGCACATGTAGGAAAATGTTTGTTGCTTCTAGTCCATCCTGGCTTGGAGTTCTGGATAGGAAGCTTTCATAACACATCTTGGGGAAGAACAAAAGAGGACAGTAGTGTTCCAAAGAGAATGTTCAATGTAGTCGTGAAACTCAATCATTTCCCTGGTTCCTGCCTGTCCACTGATTTAAACTGGCCAGTTCTTATCAATTTCATGGTTGATTAGGGACTCAAAACTGGGGGAAAAAATGA
Organism: Peromyscus maniculatus bairdii; assembly: GCF_049852395.1. Taxonomy (NCBI): domain Eukaryota; kingdom Metazoa; phylum Chordata; class Mammalia; order Rodentia; family Cricetidae; genus Peromyscus; species Peromyscus maniculatus. Next base: position 123,675,578 of record NC_134857.1, on the reverse strand, counting down.
GACCTAGACATTGTGGATAATTATAAAAAGAAATATGGAAGTTAATGTTAGTCTTAGAGAAAAGAGACTCTGATGAGCCCCGGTTCCCCCTCTTCTAAAGCATCACCCTCCCCACCATTTCAGCAAAAACTGTGATGTCACAGGTGCTACTCGTTCCTAGACCTGGACCTGTAAGGGGAGGGGGTGAGAGAAGGAGGGAAAGAGGAACGGGGAGGGAGGGGGATTGTCCTTGACTTAAACTGAGGAACTAAGTAGCCCAAGTGAGCCATTCACTTCTCTGAATCTCTGTTGAAAGAATCTCCAAGGTCCAAGTCCAGCTGACCAAAGACCTTAGATTGTCCCACTTTCTGACAGAATAAAAATATCTGGGGTAAGACAGAGTGATGAAGAAAAAAGTTAACTCTGCCAGGAAAGTAAAGAAGGAAGGGAAGAGGCAGGAAGAGGGCAATGAAGAAAGGAAGGAGAGAAGGAAGGGTGAATGGGAAGCAAGGGAGGACTAACTAACCAGCAGACTCCATGCACACATTGTATCTGTTTCTAGCCGTGCTCCTGCTAAGGAAAAAGTGACAGGGCTGTCCCATCCCTCTCACCCTTTGTACCCAAGGACCCAGCTCCTGAAACTATGCTTCAAAGGACTAACGACCCGAGGAAAAGCCAAAAGAAGAGATCCTGTCTGTAAATGCCTGCAAGAATATTAGGCATCTATGGCAGAAAAAATATTTGCCTCCATTACCATGTGATACTCTTAATCGACTTAAGGTATTTAAACATCTTTTCTCTGTGATACAGAATTTATTTTTAATCTAAATGTTTGGAACTCATAATGATACAACTTTTAATGTCATGTGGATTTGTCTTTAAAAATAACAGATCTTGGAGAAAATAGTGAGTAGGAAGGGCAGGTGACTTTGCCAAGTACGAAGGTTCCTTCCTGTTAGGGACCAGGTGGTGCCTTTGCTCTGGGGTCGGGGATGTGGGGAGAGGGAGGAGAGGGAAGATAGAGGAAGCAGGGGAGAGAGAGAGAGAGAGAGAGAGAGAGAGAGAGAGAGAGAGAGAGAGAGAGAGAGAGAGAGAGAGAGAGGGAGAGAGAGAGAGGTGGGAGAGAGAGAGAGAGAGAGAGAGAGAGAGAGAGAGAGAGAGAGAGAGAGAGAGAGAGAGAGAGAGAGAGAGAGTATCACATGTGTTTTTTCTTTTAAAGGCAAGGCCAGCCACTGGAAAGGGATAGCACAGGTTTCTGTGTAGACTGTGGAATACATTCTTTTCTCCCACCTCCTGGGAGCTCTGATTTTCATGTTCTGAAACTTGTGTGTCTTTACAGGCAGAAACCTTTCCCAGTTTAAAGTGATTGAGACCTAGCCAACCAATTCTTTCTTCCCACCAGCCAGTGGTTTTGGAGAGATCATTTGAACAAAGCTGGTCCAGTTAGAGGAATGCCAGGATTGGCTAGAAGTGCTGAAGAGTGCTCTTTTCTTCCTTGGCTGGGAGAGGCCATTGGTGACAGTTTTGTCACCATACTAGTCAGGATAAAGTGGCATCTTGAAATATAGATGTCTTAGTCAGGGTTCCTAGTGCTGTGAAGAGACACCATGACCACAGCACTCTTATAAAGGACAGTACTTAATTGGGGCTGGCTTACATTTTCAGAGGTTTAGTCCATTATCATCATGGCAGAGAGCATGGCAGTGTGCAGGCAGGTGTGGTGCTGGAGAAGGAGCAGAGAGTTCTATATCTTGATCTGCAAGCAGCAGACAGAGAATTGACTTGAGCTTCTGAGACCTGAAAGCCTGCTTGTAACAAGTCTTTCTATGTCCTGCCAGCCAGCTCCCATGTAATGACAGAGAGACTTCTTATTAATTATGAAACCTTGGCCTACAACTTAGGCTTGTTCATAACTATTTCTTATAACTTAAATTAACCGATTTCTATTCATCTGCATCCTGCCATGTGGCTTGTGGCTGTTTCCTCTCCTCCTGGATGTCTTATTTCCTCGGCATCCCTTGGTGACCCTGCATTTCTTCTGCCCACAGTTCTCTCTCTGCCTGGAAGTTCTGTCTATAACTCCTGCCTAGCTATTGGCCATTGGGCATTCAGTTTTTTTATTATACCAATCACAGCAATACATCTTCACACGGTGTACAAATATCCCACAACATTTCCTCCTTTTAATCTAAATAAAAAGGAAAGGTTTTTAACTCTAGTACAGTAAAATTACAAACAATAAGAAAAATTATCAAATAAGAATTACATTCACAATGTCCAGTCCACTTGTATTTGGCAAATTTGGAGAAATTATTCTATTATCAATCTTATCTTGATGAGTCTAAAGTTTTATAACTAAACCACTTTCTATCATAATTTATATTACCATCCTAAAAATATCATTTTAGATCTTAAAACATTTTAGATAAACAACTTATGCTTTTATATTTCTCAACCTTATAAACTTTATATCTTTTATGTAAGTTTTTTTTTCTGAATTTGCTAACAAGGAAAACTGTATAACTATCTAGTCTTCAATCCCCATCAGAGACCCAAGAAGGATAATATATTACTTGAGTAAACTGAAAAGCAGATAAAATGTAACATTGGAGCATCCATCTTTCTCCTCTAGGCCTAGAATACCTGGTAGACTTTTCCGTGAAGCAGGAATTTTGAAGACTTGTCCTACTTTGTCTTGGCAAAGTTTCGTAGTTGCCTTCTTTTGTGTCCTGCTTATCCAATTTGGGCAGCATACTGTCAGCAGTCAAGGCAAGGGCAGTTTCTTTGCCCAGTGGCTAACTGTGCCACAATAAAAGCATACTCCATATGGAGGCTCTTTGATGCCCATCATCTTTTTTTGAAGTAAATTGATGCTGCCAGGAGCAGACATATCTCACTTTCATGAAAAGCCTTATGTTATTAAAACATTTTAAATGTCATAATCTGAAGATCTCTGAAGTGTTTGAAGACCACCTATCTATTTAAAATGTATCTCTGCTTGACCTTGAAAACAAATCTAACATGTCCATAAATTTGACTGTTAGACGACTAACTACTAACCTGTATTTCTTAATTATCCTAAACAGTTTGTAATAATAACCTTCAAGGACTGAAATTTACATTACATTGTTAAATGAGTGGCATAGGTACTATAACTTAAACAAGACTAAAACCATAAATACAGTATAACAACAATAACATTAAGTTTGTGTCAATATACACAATCCATACCAATATAAAATATTTGAGACTAGTAGTTGCTGTTTTAGTTTGAAAGTAGATTCAATAATCTGCCCTTTTATCCTATCATTTCTATACCCCCCTTTTCTTTTCAGAAAGAGGTCCTTGAATTCAGCCTCCATTATTCCATTATTTAGCTTTTTTTTAAACCATTACCAGTAACAACTTACAACTGCCCCCCACTCCCAAACAATGACAAGCATCCACCTAATGACCAGAATCTAGCTAGCCCACTTCTTGGGAATGTGGGCATCATGTTCTCTAGACTGCCTCCTGTTGTCTGGAGGTGATGGCATTTTAGGGGACTCTGAGAAAATTGGGATGATGATGAAGTCCTGAGAGAGCCAGCTGTATGATTTTTGTTTAGTCTCTGTGTGATGCAAAAGTGTAGGGCTTATCTGAAGTCCTGGCTAGAGTAGTCTGTGAGGCTGGATTGTCTCAGTTAGCACCTTTGAAGTTGTTGTGGATACAGAGTTTTGAGCAAACTTTAAACAGAGGCATTCCAAGAGGTTGGATCACCTTGGGTACTTGTCTTCATTGGTGTCTGGTCTTTTTTTTTTTTTTTTTCTGAAAACACATAAACGTTTAAAGGCAACATATATATTTGCATTAACACAAGCATGGAATGTGTGGTGTGCACAAATCAGTTAAATATGACTTTTGTTCTGTTTTTGAGCAAGTAAAAGGTATCTGTCAGCTTTATAAGTACATTTGAACTGTATAACCAAACATCTATCCATGCCATATGAAAAGATGACATGTAATAAGTCATGAGGTCTTTGTAGCCAACAAGATTTATCATTTCTCATCTAGTCTCAGAGCTGTTCTCATGCAGAGGAATCAGCATACAGGTCACTAATCCTGTAATGTTTCCTGTCTTCCTCCCTCATGTCTGTAGCCAAGTCTTCCCTGGTCAAATCTGGTCTTTATTAATTTTGAAGAGATCTATAACTTTTTGTTTCCTATGGAAACAAAGGCATAACCTCTCCTCCAACACAACATATTTTCTGACTTCCATTTTGAAGTTAAGACATTTTTAAAATATATAGTTTGCCTCAATTTCACACTTTCTGTAATCCAATGTCTCTCAGAAACCATTGTTCTTTGTTCGTTAGCATTTAAAAATTCAAAGTCAACAAAACACCATACGGCATCCAGACACCCTGTGCATTTCCTGTCTTTACCTGGCTTTTTCCTTTTATACTACTTTACTCTTTCTTTAAAGACTTTATTATTTTTAAACTATTTATTTATTTATTTATTTATTTATTTTTCTATGACTATCTATATCCATTTTCTTTTCTCTCTTTAGAATATAAGCATATTTTTAAACACAATGTAACCTGTTAAGAGGTTTTTCTCTGCCTGGACCTGGCCTTCCCTGCACCCCCACATCTGTAGTGTTCTCTGACTATGTGAGCCAAACCTTAAACTGATAAACTACCATCCCATATCTCTGCACATGGTGTCAGCTGGCTCAAGCCTGTGGCTGGAAGCTGCATCTCTGTATGCTGTGGTCTGCCTGAGAGACTGCAGAACTAAGAAGCTGTATCTGGTTCCATGTTTTCATGTTTGGAACTTTTTTCAAAGCTTTCTCAGGTTCTGTGTGGAAATATGTGCTCCCACATTGGATGCCATATGTAATGAATCTTTCTCTGTCCCACCAGTCAGATCCCAATTAATGACATGAAGACTTCTTATTAATTATGAAAGCTCAGCCTATAGTTTAGGCTCATTCCTAACTAGGTCTTATAACTTAAATTAAGCCATTTCTATTAATCTACATCCTGCCACATGAGCATGGCTGTTACCTCTCCTGCACATCCTACTTCCTTGGTGTCTGGCTGGCAACCCCACCTTTCTTCTTCCCAGAGTTCTCTCTCAGCCCAGAAGTGCTACCTATACCTCCTGCCTAACTATTGGTCATTTGGAATTTTATTACACCAATCATAGCAAACATTTTCACACAGTGTACAAATATCCCACAACACCTACCCCCACAGTGACACATTTCCTCCAACAGGGCCATACCTACTCCAACAAGGCCACAACTTCTAATACCATTCTCTATGGTACAAACCTTCAAACTCATATGTCTATTCAAACCACCACAACAGAGCAAAAGGAGAGATACTGTTCTATTGCTGTGAAACACCAAGAAAACAAATAAGGCAAGCATTTAACTGGAGGCTTGCTTACAATTTCAGAGGATTAGTCCATGAACTTCTGGGCTAGATGCATGGCAGCAGGCAGGCAGGCAGCAGGCAGGCAGGCAGGCATGGCGGGGACCTTCCTTCTGATCTGAAATTTTCATGCAGAGAGAGCAAGACTGGGTGTGGCGCTGGTTTGGGAACCTCAAAGCCCACCCGAGTGACACACCTCCTCCAACAAGGCCACACCTTTTAGTCCTTCCTAAACAGTTCTCCATAGTTCAAATATATGGGCTTATGGGACCCATTTTCACTCAAAGCACCATGGTTGGTGACAGTGTTGAGTGGCTGGATGAAGTCTTACTTAATATTTCCTGTATTTCTAGATGTTTCTTTATAGAAACCATAAATTCCTTCCTAACATTTAAGGCCATGAAATTGTGCTTTCTTTAACTGCAAGACACAGTGATGAGCAGAGGGCAGTGTGATTGCAAAGGCTGGTGACTGGGAAATGACTGGATTTGCTCCAAGTAGTGGATTAATTGGGCATATCTCCCCATCCAAGGACAGTCAGAAATAAACACCAGAGTCTGAAATCTCTATCTCCATAAAAAGGCCCATAAATATTTCTTTGCTTTGTTGTATTGAGATGATTAAAGTCAAAGCTCTGGACAAGAAGAGATACTTTTATTCTCTCTCTGTCTCTGTCTCTCTTCGTCTCTCTGGTGCATGCATGTACTCTCACTCATTTGTCTGTGCAGGAGTGTGCATGTGTGTGCAGTCACATATGTATACCACCGCTGATAGAGAAAACCATAATGATATGGCTTTGGCCTCCGAGCATCCTTCACCTTATGGTATGCCAGCACATAGAAAGCGACAGTAATGACCAGAGGTTTAAGATCAACTCATTGTTAACCTTCATAATGTTGCAGAATTGAGTAAAAATTAGTGTGTGGAGTGAAAATATTAGTAGTGGAAGGAACATAGTTACCAGTCTTTTAAATATCTTTCACTGGAAAGCTAGGGAAAAATATGTAAATAAACAAGGTTTGTATCTGGTTATCTAAAACAACACTCCCCCCTTTTTTTCTGAAGGAATTTCTACCATCTTCTAGGAACAGGGGAAAGCAAAGCTTGAGGCCAGAGAGGAGCCTGGGAAGTCATACAGCACAATCCCAGGGAGGTGGAGGAATGCACAGCCTCTTGAAACCTGGTGGGAGCAAGTTCATAACCAGAACGTGAGATTTCCTATCAGGCATTAGAATTCAAGAGAGCTAATTTGGGAGAATTAACAGAAAGAAACCCAGCGAGTATGGTATTGAAGGAGGGAATTCTAAAACCCAAGAGAAGCTCAGGCTGCCGGAGTATCCGCCATAATTAAAGCAGATCCTAACCGCTCTGAGGAAAGGAGGTGGAGGGTGGGACTCTGTAGCCAGCCCCATCTCCACCGGTGACTGGCGAGGCAGAGACTCTGCCATGGTAGCAGCAACGAAATCAGGAGGGATCCCTAGAGAAATTTCTCATAATGCCTAGGCCTTTCTTTCTTTTTTGAAAAAGGAAATAATAATTATGACAAGCCGGAATGAATAAGCTGAATCAAATGGTTACCTTTGGCCCTCAAACAAAGGCTAGAGCCAGTTAGGACACTCACATGAACATGAATCGCTGAAGAAATACTCTGTCTTTAAACTTGTTTTTTTTTTTTTTTTTTTTTTTTTTTTTTTTTTTTTTTGGTTTTTCGAGACAGGGTTTCTCTGTGTAGCTTTGCGCCTTTCCTGGAGCTCACTTGGTAGCCCAGGCTGGCCTCGAACTCACAGAGATCCGCCTGGCTCTGCCTCCCGAGTGCTGGGATTAAAGGCGTGAGCCACCACCGCCCGGCCTGTCTTTAAACTTGTGAAGATGAGGGGCATGAAGGAAGCAAACAAAAACCAGGAGAAAATACTGGTGCCTCTGTTAAAGTTACAAAAGATGAAGAAATCATTTTGAAAAGGTACACAGACATAATTGTAAAGCCAAAGCTCTGGCTGATAGACATAGGGTCTTTCTTAAAGAACACATGACAAATATAGACCAGTGACACCCCCTGTCCCCACCATATGGAATGGGAAAAGACGTGTGAAGGGAGTGTGAAATCTACTCTATGGTTTCCCTTCCTTGTCATCCACTCAGAGAGCCAGAAAGTGAGCAAGATTTTTCACAGGACTGATAAAGCAGACTGGATGAACCATTAAAGATCATGGAGGTCATATTAGTAAAAAAGCAAAATGAGGAATGTATAAGAAAGGTTGCAATAGTTTATAAGACTGCACAGGCACCCCAGGGAAGGTCTGATAATTCTACTTTAGTAAAATAAAAATCTCCCTCCAACAGCACCTTTGTCAGCTGACTGCCCTTTACAGGAGTGGCTGTGCACCACACAGCCTGGTGGGCCCACCTCATGGTCTATGGAGAATGTGCACATATCAACATGTTAGCATGCCGTCATCTTCATGGAGCAGCCATGATGTTCAGACCACTGACTAATCCCTGCCTCCAAGGGTTAGTGTAGTTGAGTAAGACACTTGCACTGAGTCAACCGATCTACCCAGAGTAGAGAAATCCAGAACTAAATACTGAGAGCTCATCTATAGGAAGTTAATTTAAGAATTAGATTTGATAGCACACTCCTATAAACCCAACACTTGGGAGGTGGAGGCAGGAGATTAAAGAGGTTAAGGCTCGCCTGGGCTACATGGAACTCTGTCTAAAAGTAAAGAAAAGAGACTTTTTAAAAAATAAATCTTAAAACATGATACAATAATATTTTTAGAAGAAAATATCATACCACTGTGATTGTATCATGATCCTAAGGTAACAAGACATGGAAAGCATCTCTTGTTGGGAACACATCATTAAGAGAACAAAAGAAATGAACCATAGGCTTAGGTATTTGTTTTTGTATTCACACATGCACACATAAGGAAATATATGGCAAGTGACTTGTATCCAGACCCTATGAAGAGCATCTACAGAGCAAACAAGATAAGGAAACTTTTAAAATAAAAGAAATTGGCAAAAGCCTTCAACAGCCATTTCAGAAAACAACACTAAAATTACTAATACGCATATGATCAGCTCTCAACACGATATGTGTCACCAGGGAAATGAAAAGCCACAGTGACACAGGCCTCCTGGAGTGGTCCAGGGTATGGTGCTGAGTGTCAACAAAGATGAAATTCTCACATTCTATTTGCTAACTGGACTAAAACTTGCTTCATCTATCTTGAAAAAACGAGTTGGTGGTTCTACAAAGCTAAACTCGCAGGCAGGCCTGTGAGATGGCTTACTGGATAAAAGTGCTGCTGCTAAGTCTAATGACCCAAGTGTTATCCCTGGAACTCACCGTGGAAGGAGAGAAGCCGGGCCCCAAAGATGTCCTCTGACCTCTGTGCATGTGCCTCCACCACCCCCAAACATGTGTGCACAGGACCAAAATAAAGGGGGGTAGAGGAACAACTTAAAATGGAAATTTAAAACCAAACACACACACACACACAGAGAGAGAGAGAGAGAGAGAGAGAGAGAGAGAGAGAGAGAGAGAGAGAGAGAGAGAGAGAGGAGAGAGAGAGCTTTTCAGAATTTAAGTGTCAGAGTATGGGGGATGTCAAAGGACAGAATGAAAAGCAATTGCCTGTTTTGAAGGCTATATCAGGACATGGTAGACTTCTTTGGATGAAGTTAATAGTTTAGGAAGATTAACTTTGTAGGCATATACAAAACACATATACACACACAGAAAAAACAAAAACAAAAACAAAACAAAACAAAAAGCCAAAAAACAAACCTGAGGGAAAAAGGGGACAAAGAAGGCATTAAGAAAAAAGGGGACAAAGAAGACATTAAGAAATGATCATCAAAATCTACCAACAAAGCAATCACTGCTTGTAATAAATGTTATTTTTAATAGTCATGGTACAGTAAAATGTCAGTTTTGATTTTTCAATCAATTATTTGAATTCCCACTTGAATTTCTTTCCAAAGGTGTGTGTTTCATTGTTAGCTTCACTCTGGTCCCTGTTGTACAGAAAGGCTAGGCTGGAGGATTATAGCCACTAATGGAGGGTGGGACTATTCCACACTTAGGCACAAGATGTCGCTGTTGAAGACTGAGCCTGTTGCACAGAGATGTGGTGGTGGTGTGGTAGAGTGTCTGTCCTTTCCCTGGTGAATCAAGGTAATGGTTTAATTCAGATGTGTTTTGTCAGCTATTTTTACTTTATATTTTAAGACTATTTCATGATGGGTTGCTCTAGAACAATCTTTGTACACTGTAAATATGTATTACTGTCATTGGTTAATAAAAGAGCTGGTGGGCCAATAGCTAGACAGATAGAGGTTAGGTGGGACTTACAGACAAAAAGAAAGTACAAAGGAGGGAAGAGTTTCAGGAGTCTCGATGAGACATGGAGAGAATCAGGATGAACATGCCATATTGAAAAAAGATACCACCACATGGCAGAGCATAGATTAAAAAATATGGATTAATAAAAATGTAAGAGCTAGTTAGTAACAAGCCTGAGCTATTGGCAGAGCATTTATAATTAATAGTAAGTCTTTGTATAGCTATTTGGGAACTGGCTGGCAGGACAGAAAAGTCTGCCTACAATGGGTGGATATGGCCTTCCTGCTGTTGCAGGCTAAACTGGAACAGGTTTTCTAATCCAACCCTGTAATGGGTAAGGTGTGTAGGGAAGGTAGGTTATCTTAAACTCATGCCACAGACAGGCCCCTGGGAGGGAAGAGAGGTTAGGGAAATGAGCCTCAGGGAGCTCAAGCCACAGACAGATCTTGCACCCATTGGTCCATTTCCTCTGGGAACTGTTGGACCTCTCTTGTCATTGGACCACTGCAGTCAACCACAGTCCAACATGAAGCTACCTGGTACACTGAGTAGTGGTGAGGCAGAGAGCCTTGGTCTTCAGAGAGCTGCCCAACTCCCCTCCCGGAACTCTCTGTATTAGAGGATCTTACTTGATGGCTTACTTTCTAAGTCACTTTAAGATTTTCCCAGGGCCTTTCACCTAATGACCATCTGTCTTTTCTTCCCTACTTCTCAATGAGGAGGGTCCCACTTATGTACAACTTCCATAGTCATAAATCAACTCTGGCCCAAGATTATTTGGCATTTTTACCCAAGGGCAGAGAAATAGCTAAAATCATTTCTAAATTTCCACTTCATTAGGTTAACAGAAGTTTCTGTATATAGACTAACAATGAAATAGATGTGCTAAAAAAAATGGATTAAAGATAATAAAATGAGCAACCCAACCCAAACACATTTACTTCTGTTAAATATGTGGTAAGTCACTTAATATCCTTCTTGTATCATATGGCAAAACAACAGGTGGTATTTTTTATGTCATGGAAAAAATCCAATTAATATTTAAACATGGCTATTTATGGGACCAAACTAAAACAAGCCATGGATGACTGTATGTAGGTGCTATAGTGAGATAAAAGCTAGACTTGGCACTGGAGAAACTGAGTTCAAATCCTTTCTCTACTGTAGATTAGTGGTAGATGTGTTAGAGTATGCCAACCTGTCAGGCTTTACTACAAAGTCCTATAAGACTTACCCTATAGCAAAAGTCAACGCTTAACAAAGGAAACCTGACTGGAGATGAGAAACAAAGGTCAATTTAGTTTTTCTTTGGTGATGGGCATGGAGTTAGCATCAAGATCTTATATGTTGGTTCATTTATATTTATTGGAGATTTTTGGAAAACTAAGGAAGCCAGATAAAGGAGGAATAAATTGTGAAGTAAACTGTAAGGTGCAGTCCTCATGTACTTTACTTTCAGTAGGTGGTCATCACCCTGGGTTCCCATAAGTAAAGTCCCCAAAGACAATGGGAATAGGGGCTCAGGTAGGAATCAGAGATCTCTGTCTTTAAAGAGCTGGGCTACAGTGTTTACACCCATTTCAAGAACAGAAGGACAAAGAAAATATGAACAAGAAGAAATTGAAGAAAGGTCTGTACAGCTGTGCTCAGTGATGGCAGGGACTGGGACTGGGATGCTGAAAGCCTTCAAGTGGCCTGGGGTAAGGAGATTAATGGAGAATAGGAAGACCCATAAAACTAAGTTGGAATGAACATTAATGCAAAGAATTAAACTTTGGCTGCATAACAGTTTAGATTTTAGGCAACAAAATGACTTCTGTGATAATGGAAATCTCATTTACGAGTAAGATAATGTAGAATAGAAAAATCACCCCTGTAAAGGTGAATGATAATTATTTCCCAGAACCCCTCATATGATATTACTTTCTGCCAAGTGTGGTTTTGGAAGGCTGGGCCAGTTTTTTCCAAAAGTTTTTGTTGTGTGTGTGTGTGTGTGTGTGTGTGTGTGTGTGTGTGTGTGTGTGTTTAAGTTTTGGGGGGCTGATGCTTGCTGGATAGGCCAAGTTGGCCTCTAACTCTTAAGCTTCCTGCCTCTATCTCCGAGCCTTTCCATTGTATACCACCATACACTCAACTCTAAAGGAAGGTTTTAATTACAAACACAGACAATTGTTTCTTTTCTCACAATATCATTATAAGGATTGGATAAAGGATCAGGAGAAGGTCTGAGACTGGTGTGTCAAACATTTCTTTCACATTGGCTTTAAGGAAGACTATTGAGAAAGCATCCTCTACCTTCCCAAATGTGCATGCTTCTTTCATCCATGGTCAGTCTGTATCAGTAATGAGGAAGAAGCCTCCTTTTTTCTTGATTTCACCCTTGGGGTTGTCGGTGTATAGCAGATGACCTTTTCATATGTTGAGCTCATCAGTCCTTTGTCTACTTCCCTCCCAGGTAGTTGACCTCTAACCTCCAGTAGCCACTCTCCTACAGTTAGTATAGAACTCATCATTCCCATGGCTAAAACCCCAGGGATATTTCCTTTTCATGTCTTCTACGTTCTGTCAATTCTTACTCACACAGCTGAGTCACCTGGGCTCCTCTATCCAACACATATTTAACCCTCTTGGGAACTCCAGTTCAACTCCTAGATCACCACAGTCCCTCATTTTCTTACTGAGATTCCATGTTTGGTTGTTATAACTACTTTGTGACTCATGCCTTTCCCTTTCCTGCTTGCCTCTAGTTCTTGACATTTTCTTTTAAATACAAAACCAGAATATTCTTTTTAGAACTTACCAAGGTCAATCAATTCCTTGTTCAAATACTCTAGTCTTTATCCAAGCACTTAGCTACAATGAGAATCTAAACTAACCCAGCATCTTCATATAGGAGTGAAGGGTCTCTGATACTTTTCCAGGAAAAGCAAATGAAAAACATCTTTAGAAGAAGCAATACCTAGTATAGAGTTTTATTTATCCCATTCATGAAGGCACTTAAGTTTAATCCACAATAAAATCAAATCCAAATATACATGGAAATAAGCCTGCATGAATATAACCAGATCAAACTACAAGCAAAGGTCTGTTCTCCCAAGGACTTCAGACACTTGATAGTAGGTAGATAACAGAGAAGAACTACATATATAACATTCTAGAAAATAAAATGAAAATAAATATGTTTTCACAAGAACTTAAAGCACTGGAAAGTTTTAGAAGTTGTGACAAAAGTTCAAATGGAATATTTAAGGAAGAAATTATTAGTGCAATTAAAAAGATACCAATGGAGGAAGAAAACACTGAAAGGTAGGGCTTTGAAATAGCCTTTGATAATTTATTAACTCTCGTGTGTGTGTGTGTGTGTGTGTGTGTGTGTGTGTGTGTGTGTGTGTGTGTGTGTGTATTTGTGTAAGTGACTGTGTGGTATATGCACACATGTGTGTATAAGTACCAAGAGGCCAGAAGCGGGCAGCAGATGTCCTCCTTTATCATGTTCTGCCTATACCTGTGAGGCAAGTCTTATCCCCAACCTGGGGCTCTGTTCTCAACTAGGCTGGAACCCAGCAACACTTAGTCATCTTCATATCTCTGCCCACCTTTGGAGTTGGGATTACCAGCATTTGCAGGGTTGGCCAGCTTCTTATGTGGGTACTGAGATCCAAATTCTAATCTTTATAACTTAGAGCAGCTATTTCTTAGCTTCTGGGTCTTTTTTCTAGTCACTATATACAAATTTAAGAATGTCATCTAGAAGCACAGGCAGTTAAAAAATGAGAAATATGAAAAAGAATTTAAGTGATATGGAAAGCAGAACAAGAAGGTATAATAGACATCCAGCAGGAGTCATGAAGAGAAAAGAAATAGAATAAAAAGTGTGATAATCAAAGAGTTCAAATTTCCTAGAACTTGTAAGAAAGATGAGTTCAGTGATGAAGGAAGCAGTTTCATTCAGTATAAGAGTGAAGATGATGACCACAACTATGAGTGTCAGGCAGAATCAACTCTTTAGCTGCTCGAGACAAAGAAAATCTTAGCAGTAGCCAGAAAGAAAGATCAACCACAAGGGAAAAGCAGACTTTGCCCTGGTGAAAATTATATGACCAAATATCAAGACCTAAATATTCCAAGGCTTGAAATAAAATAATGCCCGCGTACATCCAGAATATACTTAGAATTGTGTACTGAGCTAAGTGTCTCTGAAAAAAATGAGAAGAAAATAACTACTTTTAGGGTCCAGGAAGACATGTTTATCAGCATCTTTTATCATAAATAAGCCCATGGAGGAACTTCTGAAGATTTTATATATAACATAAAGAATATATAAAAATCATTTCGACAGCAATGGCTGTAAAGATTCAAAAATGATGTATTGACTCCATAGGCAACTTAAAGAGTATGGTGTCTATATAAGTTGAGTTAAAGATAAAATTTAATTTGTGAAGTATAAAAGAGATGAGATTAAAGTACCAGGTATTGCTGGAAGCCTTGTTCCAGACAGGTTTGATAACCTGGATGGATGTGTGAAATTGTGACACCTGTTGTTGTTCAAACAAGTGGCCCTGGATGAACCTGGGCTGTCTTTCTTTATACAGTTTCAATGATTTGTATGAACTGTTTTACAATCAGTTTTGCTTCCTAAGTTTTTAAAAATGGTTGTAGTCATTACCAGTTTGTTCTTTTTTTTTTTCCTTTTTTGCCTCCCAACTCTCCCACCAGTAGCCATTACCTTTTTTTTTTCTTTCTCTTTTTAATCTATATCTCTACTGTTAGAAGCATAAACAGTCTTGTAAACTACAATGGGTCTTTTCTCATTAGGCACTCCACAGGTAGAACAGTGTGCCCAGTTGACAGTACATGCAATTACAGTGTCATGCAGGGTGAGAGACGGTTTTGTCTCTTGTGGTTAATATTTACATCTGATAGGGTCTGGGTTTTCATGATCAACTCACCAGCCAAAGCTGGATCAATCCATTCTACATTTTGTACTGCTCTATCTCCTCTGGGAATATGCCATTTTTTTCATTTATCCTATAGTCAACATAACTTTCATTTATCCTATAGTCAACAAACTTACTCTTAAAAGTTGGCACTGCTTATCCTTTGTCCTTATGTCTAACTTTCTTAACTTCTTAGGGTATTGGCACAGTTATTAGAAATGAAGGAACTGTGAGTTTCTATAATTCTGCTTCATCCTGTTCCTAGACTTTTCTCTTTAACTCCTGATATCATCTATTTAATAACACTTCTCAAAGACTCTTGTGTTAAAATCATTCTTTCCAGAACAGTTATACAAATATGCAATATTAAACTTCATGAGCTGCTGGGACTCTTTTCGAGCAGCAGTATGTCTAGCACAGTGAAAACAAGGAGAGCCTGTAGCAATACACCCCTCAGGGTCCTGCCCAGAATCATGCCAGGAACTGTCCACAGGTTCTTGCCAAGTGGGTCAGGGTCTCCAGGGTCTTGCCACAAAGAGAGCCATTCTTCCTATTCTCAGGGTTTGTTCCCCAAAGAAGTCACATGGCTCCTGCCAAGGCATTACTGGCATGTAAGTCAGAAGTAGGGCTGGGTACGGTTCTAAGATCTTAATTAAAATGAAAACATCTTAACATTTATACTTCAATGAGTTATCATGTGTGAAAAATACAGGAATATAACTTTAAATCAGCTACAAGTATACCATACAATAAATAAACCCACAATCAATGATAAGAAACCAAAAAGATAGAAAGTAGAAGAGCAGAAAAGAGTCTAAAATATCATTACTTATAAATACAAACAAGCTAAATATGTCAATTAATCAGAGTTTGTCATCTTGTGTAGAACCCCAAATCTAGTGGTATATTATAAGAGGCAGAACCAAAATTTAGAGATGCAGGAAAGTTGAGATTTAAGGCTAGAAAAAGAACAGATAGATGTTTTCTTCAGCAAATGTGGAGGAACTATGATAAGTTCAAACAAACTTTAACCAAATAGGAAAAAAAAAGCAGTGGGGGAAATTACTTACATTATTGTAAGAATTTCAGTTTGCCAGGGATGGGAATACAGAACCATTCTGAGTTTGACTTGACCCAGTAAAGTTGCATAAAGATAGGAAAAGATAGGAAAATTGTGAGTTTGAGCCCTGCATATGCCATATAGTGAGTTAGAAGAGCGTGTGCCATGTAGGAAGACCCTACCTCAGTTGGAGAGGGCATGTAGGAAGGAAGAATCCTAGAGTTACAAGGAGGAATGGAGAGAATTCTTATGGATTCTTATGGAAGACTGGAACATGCCTCCTTTAATTATTAGTTCAAAGACTCATAGATGAAGATGTAGAAAAATTAAAATCTATTTTTAGAATCTACAAACACACATTTATGAACCCCAGCCTTAAAAGTTATGATACATATTATATTCAAATATGTAAATACATGAGATTTTCATAAGAATGATAAAAAGTTAATCACATTTTTTTTTTTTTTAGAAAACTGGTATTGCACAGACCATGTTGTCTTAGTACATTGAAGTTAGAGTAGAAGTCTGCAACAGAATGAACTAAAATTACTACATTTTGGAAATTAATAAGATGCCCTGCTAATCCCTCATAGATCAAAGAAATATCATAATTACAGCATAAAGCTCACTTGTATCTGAGTGAAAGCAGCAATATTACATATCAAACTTATGAGATGTAGGGAAAACAGATTGAGAAAATCATTTCCAACACAAAGTGGCTACACTCGAAAAGGAAAGAAGCTAAAAATTAATGACATAAATATTCAACTTAATAAGACCTCAAACATTTGAATCTCAGGACAATTTGATATTTTCATTAGAAATTATTAAGGGTAGCAAAAGAGCTTTTATTCATGTGGATCATAACTATTAATATTTATAGGAGTAGAAGTTATAATTTTATGACATTTATTAACTCATTTAAAACAGTAAGCTGATTATATATTAACCTTATATTCTAATAAAGTATTTCTCTCTGAAAAAGGATTGCATTGTGTTGCTTTTACATTATTAGAAATCTGATCAACCTTTTGTTATTTGCTGGTTTGAAGTATAGGAAAAACACCTGACCTCTTATAGACATACACTGGCAAAACAGCCTTTTCATAGGAATGTGAATACTGTCCTTCGATACTCAGCCAAGTCTCTACCAGAGGCAAGCTCTTACAGGTTAATAACAAACCTGGAACTGAAACCACATCAGTTGCTCTCTCATGCTCTGTCACACTAAGGTCCCTTGATACATTTTGCACATTGAATGAATGTTTTACCTATGTGGGATTTTCTAATATCACTTGTTGATCTTCTGCAGAATATTTATAGACTAAGTTTTACAGACCTCTTAAATGTTGGCATATTTCATTATACTATGTGGAAAACTCCACATTTGTGGCCACTCATCTCATGAAATACCCTGGATGAACTGGGAAGCAGTCAAATTCAGAAAATAGTAAACTATAAATTGTAAATTTCACCTGAAAGTTCATATTACAATTGTGATAATAAATAATTTATATATATATATATATATATATATTGAAGTGATAGCCATGATTTATTTAATTTGATAAACTGTCTGATATACCAAGCTGAATATTCATAGTTTATATGTCTAGTTCTTGGAAGTAACAGATTTCTTAGGAAAATGGCTAGTTCAGCTGACAACTCAATAGTCACAGAAGTGATTTTTCTTAAAACTACTATCATATATTAAAAAGGAGCAGAAGTGTTTTATGGGAAAATCTAAACTCATTAGACAGTATTAAACAGACATGTAAGTGTGGATCAAGTCTTAATAAAATGCCATTTTCGTTGCCTTAGTAAAGACAAATAATTGATTTTATTATTCTTATAAGTATGCATACATGTTGTATATGGAAGTGTGCATGCCACGCATACATGTGGAGGTCAGAAGAGAATGTTTCAGAGTCACCAGGCATGGTGGCACTCATCTTTACTCTCTGAGCCACCTTGC
Organism: Peromyscus maniculatus bairdii; assembly: GCF_049852395.1. Lineage (NCBI taxonomy): Eukaryota > Metazoa > Chordata > Mammalia > Rodentia > Cricetidae > Peromyscus > Peromyscus maniculatus. Next base: position 123,657,853 of record NC_134857.1, on the reverse strand, counting down.
CGGTGAGCACATTCTTAAGTGAACAGGCCTTCTGTCTACAGTGAGAATGTGGTGGGAAAACTAAACTGTCTTGAGTTGCCGAGGTACCACTCATTGAATCCATCCTTGTTTTCAGATCAGCATCTCCAGTTATCAGAGCAAAAACATTAAATAGCATCCTAGATTTTATTAAAAATAGTTTCGCTCTTATGTCCTTAAAAATCCTGTGTGACTCCACAGAACTCTATAGAGCACATCCTTGAAATTCAAGAGTTAGGCTATGAGTCTCTTGCCTTAGAATCAATCTTTCTCCTTTTTTTTTTTTTTGGCAAGGTCTCGAGTAGGCCAGATTGGACTCAAACACTGGTTACATAGGATGGCTCCTAATTCCTGATCCTCCTTTCTTTACTTCCTCAACTTTGATATTACAGGCATGTGCCATCACATGGGGATTTGTTCTTATTTTTGTAAATAAAATTTTACTGAATATAGTCATGTCTATTCCTATAAATATTTTCTATGGCAACTTCCTTGCTGCAGTGGCATGAACAGTGTACCTAAAATGAAGGTTATATGGCTCCCAAAGCCTAAAACATTAATTGCATACTATTAACAAAATATTAATATTCTGAGTTCATAAAGAAATTTTACAATGTTAATAAGAAAAAGTCAATCAAATTTGGAAATGGGCAAAATACTTGAACAGTATTTCCACAGATGGAAAAAATGCTCAAAATCATTAGTGATCAGAAAAATCAAAATTAAATCTATGATAAATTAAAATTCATAATACTAGATTAGTTAAAATTAAGAAGTCTGGATTACCAACTGTTAGTAAGAATGTGGTAAAACAAACAGATGTGCTAAAACCATACAGACAAAAAATTGTTGGGCAACTTCAGAAAACTACAATGTGAAATCAAGCATTCCTATTCCTTAGACCTGAGATTCTTCATATAGACAGGCTTCATAGCTTTCATCCTGGATATAGCGACACATGCATACTCTTGTGTTTGTGGGAAGCCAGAGGTTGACATCAGCTTTCCTCTGTTGTGCACCACCTTCATTTCTGCCACAGAGTCTCTTACTGAACCTGGAGCTCATCCAGTGGCTAGGCTGGCCAATGAGCTTCAGGGATCCTGCATCTCCCTTCCCAGAGCTAAGGCACCATAAGCAGCTTTTACATGAGTGCTAGGGATCTCAACCCAGGCCTTCATTTTTGTATGTGGCAGGCACTTTGCCAACTGAGCCCACCCCAGCACTTTGTCCATGTCTTACAGAGAGGCAATTGAGCCTGAAGGAAGAGAATGGTTTTGAAAAGTACTATGAGTTCATATGTCTTAAAGAAGCACATATAAAACTTTTAAATGTAGCCTAGTTGCTCAGTGTGCTGGTTTGAATAAGGATGGCCCCCATAAGCTCATATACATGAATGTTTGGTCATTAAGGAATGCTACTGCTTGACAGGGATTAGGAGGTGTGACCTTGTTGGAGTAGGTGTGGCCTTGTTGGAGGAGGTGTGTCATTGGGGGTGAGCTTTGGGATTTCAAATGCACAAGCTAGGCCCAGTGTCTCTCTCTTCCTTCTGCCTGTGGATCTGGATGTGGAATTCTCAGCTCTTTCTCTAGCACCATGTCTGTCTTTCTGCCACCATTTTTTTTTTTTTGCCATAATGACAATGGACTGAACCTCTGAACTGCAAGCCAGTCCCAGTTAAATGTTTTCCTTTGTAAGAGTTGCCATGGTCATGATGTCTCTTCAGAGCAATAGAACACTGACTAAGACATTTACTTACCTTTTCATATTTTTATCTGTGCAACTTCTTCTTATACACCTACCAAGTGATACAAATAAGTGACTCATGCATGGTCCTGAATGAGACATCTACATCATCCCCTCCAAAGCCATGTGAGAGGAGGTAGAGCCAGAAGAGGAAGAGATGTGCTAGGCAAAAATGTCTTCTATGGTCAACATGCTCATGCTCATGAACCCATAGCACTGGTAGTTAACTGCACAAGACCTGCATGAGATGGTTCTGTCAACATATCGTCAGAGATGGAGGAGGAGCTCAGGAGGCGCCACTCCTCCCTGAGGAAGCTACTCGTGCCTGGTGGAGGGTGCTATTTTCTTTGGTGGCACAGCCACTGATAAGTTGCCATGCTCCAGTAAATAAGCCCCAACTCATGTTCATTTAAACACTCTGATTAAAACCAGTGGCTCACCAAAGCAAGGAATGTAAAATAGACAAGTCACGAAGGTAGGAGGACAATCTACTGGGAAGAAGGATTTTCGTGGGAAGAGGGAGGGGATCAAAGAGGGTGACGTGGAGGTAAAAATGACCAAAATTCATTAAATACATATATGAACCTCTGGAAGAATGACACTTGTAGGGAACCAGATTATGAGATGGAAGTCTTGCAGGTTCAGCCATGGACTGCCAGCTGAGCATCTTGAATACTTTCCAGATAGTAACTTTTCTATAAATTTATATGTATTTTTATGTGACATTCATTCTCACATTATTGTTCTAGAAAAGACTTGGGGGAGGTCAAGGCACCTCACTTCAGAGATGAGGAATCAGAAGGAAGTGAGGTCAGATTTCCTCTCTAGCTCTTATAGCTAGGGACAAAGTCAATCCCCAAGTCACATGACCTCTTAAATTTTAATTATTTCCTAATGGATTTTGCAAAACAATGAAGTCTCTGTCTTCTTCACTGTCTTTCATTAATCTTAGCAACTTGGAAGTCTCTTATCTCTATGAGGCAAAGTCTCTTTGGAGTGATCCTAGCTCATAGTAAACCTTAATGAACTATCGCCTCTTTTCCAGCAAATTGTATCCATCCCTGAACCACAAAGACTGTGCCAAAAAATGACTCATATCAGTAATGACCTTGTGAAAAGTTGGATTACCCTTAGCTCAGGCTCCAGTACCTTTCCCATCTTCTGCATTTATCATTGTTCAGCTAGTGAAAAAGTCCCTTCATTTACTAAGCATTACAAGAGTCTCAACACATCCTTAAGGTGAGAAATGTTTGATTAATACATTTTATTTTTGTCTTCATTAGTTTTGTGTTAGTATGCAGAGTAACAGGTTTCATTATGACATTTTCATGCATGGTTGGCTGTTTCCCTCTCTGCCCCCAGCTTTCTTTCCCATTCCCATCCTCCCATCTGTGATTCCCCTTCCATCTTCCCCCTGCTTTCAGATCCCATGGTACCAACATTTCTAAAGTTTTTGTATAAGATTTGGAAACAGATTTTCTCCCTTATTGTACATTCAGAATTCTATATTCTCCATAAGTTATAATGAACTCTCTTCCAATCCTGTGTTTCTTTTGTTGTAGTACAACTTTTTTGTCTCTTGCACTTTAATCTTAGAATTAATGTGCATCACAGAAGACATGTGCAAGTACTTTTTTACTCACATCTTGAAGGGCCAAACAGGATGAATGTCATAAAACAAGTCTTACCATAAATATTAAAAAAAAATACATAGAATATCCAGGATCAGACATGCAAGCTGGGAAATCCAAGAGGGGACAATCATGTCAAAGTAGAATTATGCCGGGAAATGCCTGACCAGGCAGCTGGCCTGGGCTAGAAATTTACGTCTGTAGGTATCACACTGACAAAGGTGTGTTCTCTGTGATCATTAGTAAGGAGATTAGTCTGATCAGAGCAACGGTGTCAGAACTGACAGCAGTGAAGGTGATGACTGACAGCTGTCATGGTATTGGTACTGCGCTTCCTTTACCAGCTTCAGCACACAGGCTGTACAGCACCCCCATGGGGAAGTTTCCCAATGAGTAAAGGAAGATGAGAAGATTAAACCATGACAACAAGAACTGCCTATGGCTTGAGTGTATTCCTTTTTCTCCTTCCATGCAACTTTCCCCATTCATTATTATTTTCTTTTTAGTCTTAGGATCGCACATTTTTTTGAGTGTTAACTTGGCCAAGTCAGTATATCCTTTAGTGTTATGTTGTAGATGAGTGCCTCAGTGCCCAGGACCTGTCCCTTTGGGCTGATTCTCTTTTGTTCAGAGACTTGGTATCTCTAAGAATTTCTTGATGGGAAAAAACACCTTTCCCTGTACTGTTTGAGTTCCAGATGCAAGCGTTATATTCCATCCCTGCCCAGCAAAGCTTGGGAATGAGAGCAAGAGACTGGAGCCGAAAGACACGTACCCAGCCACACTGAAGATCCGTCCTGAATGACTGGAGAAAAACAAATTTCCATGCAAATCAAAAAGTAACAAACAAAACGAAGCCCCAAGGATGAAATAATTCCTCAATCAAAAATCACTTTGGTTGAAATATGTACTGATACCTGCGTTTGCAAAAGCAGAAATATGAGACAGAAAAAGAATGAGAGTCCCCTCCAACAAATAAATCTTGACTACCATTCCTAGTACTCAGAGGTTTTCCAAATGAGATTTAAGCATATATTTTGTGAGCATGCAGAAGTGACAGATGCTTAGACTGGCCCGTCTTCATCCAGCCCTTTCACTGACACCATTTTGGTCTGGTCTTTTTGGCCACATGTGCGGCACGTGTACATTGTAATGTGGAGTAATCCATGGTGTCAGGCAGGCCCCCTGCTGTTTACCTCATGTCCTTCAGGTAGGAAAGGTACCCTTTTGTTAGGGCAGACTCCTCCTAGAAGAAAAAGCAGAAAACAAACAAACAAACAAACAAACAAAAGCCAGAAATCTCCCAGGACTTCTAGTGCCTGAAATCTAGAAGCACCCCAAGTGAAGAGCAACTTCAGTGCGGAGAAAAATATTGTGACTTTTCTACTATGCAAATTTTGAGAAACCTTGTTTTTGGGAAGACATGGGTCCAGAATGGTCCTACTGTTTGCTGTTTGCCATGGTCAGAGTACACAGGGCTTTAAGTGCCAGTTTCAGGGTGTCTATTTGAAGCTGTTAGGGCTCCTGAACTGATTGTCCGCTGGAGCAGGTGGTGCCCATGAACTTGCCCTGAGGACATGTCCCCCCAGTCTTCTAAGTCTGCGGTCAAACCTTTTGCAGACTCTGCGGCAGTAAGTGATTAACAAAACTGAGTTGTAACTGGTGGACAGCTGCGCGCTGACTGCCTTGTTTTTGCTTCTAGGAGCTGACCTTGGTCTGTACCATAGTTGGGGAAGCTGCGGGACTGGACAAACTGCAAATAGGTTTCCGCGAGTTTCCTGTTTTCATTCAGATGTGTACAAATTACCTCAACATGCCCCCCCCCCCCTTTTTTCCCCAGAAAACACTGAGGTCTGAAAGAAACTCTTGTTACACTGTTGCCACTTAGGTTTCACTGCGCCTGCATTATCTACTCACAGCCTTAATGACTTCCTGCTGAGAGAGGTTCTGTAGCAGTCTTGGCAGCAGGGCTAAGAATAGCATTAAATGCAAGGTTATCTAGGCATTACACCCACTGTAACATGCAATTAACTCTCCTCTTCCATTTTCATTACACAATTATTCATTAATGTCAATTTAATTTTATGCATTGTTCTACATGACCGAAGGCTGATTACGGGCCTTTTCACTCCAATATCCCAAGTTAACTGGTGCCAGCCACACTCAGGGCTGCCTAATTGCAATTTAGCTCAGACAATTCCTCCCATTTTTGCCCTCCAGTAATGGAACAACAGATCACGGCCAGGTAAAGATTTTAAGGTGGAAATAAAGCCCAAGCTTCACAAACGTTAAAGTTCAGAAAAGCCTTTTTTCCCTCTATCCCTTTTATTTAACAGAATAAAGACTTTTTTTGGGGGGGTGGGGGGGATAAGTGAGGGAAGTTTTTCCTTTGTTATTATTATTATTTTCTTTTTAAAGCATGAAGCTTCTGTGAATTGTAGCTTAGTAGTTTCAGCATCATTACCAATGTGGCAATATATTCCATGTTTGAGGACCACACTGGACCCCTTTACTTCGGCAACACCATGGGAATGGAAAGTTACCCTTTCCAGGCCCGGGAGCTGAGAACCTCAATATGGACTCCACAGGAACCCTGGCCGTGAGAGTGTGCCAACTTCCAGGGTCTCCTTCAGATGGAGGAATACTCGTTTGTGCTGTTGCTTCGTCAGAGGGTTCTGAAGTTCAGCCCTTCTAGTCATCTGAATGCTTTCTCAACAGCCTCAGGAGGTAGCAGGAAAAGAACCTTGCTTCTCTTCTCTTCTTCTCTTCTCTTGCTGTCTTTCTCCACATCTAGTTAAGTTCAGGGTGTCTCCACCTTAAAAATCCTTGCAGTGGATGCAGAATGGGAGTCTGACTTCAGTCCTCACCCATCTCAGTGTCCAGGGAACTCCCATCATTATTTCATCTGCACAAACAGCACACGATCAGCTTTTCTAATTTTAGGAAAAAATTGGTAAACAACTGCCAAAAATTAAGATTAAAAAAACTATCAATGAGGATGCTCACCTGTTCTCTGCTCTCCGTTGGCAGTGACTGCTAAGTCTAGTGGGCGGTGAGCCTGGGATAATGAAACCTGCACATTGTCAGAGAATATATCTGTGTGTCCTCTCCTACAATGAGTTACTGGGTTTGTTTCCATTCAGAGCTCAGAGCTAACTTCTTTGCAGGCTCCAAATAGTCCCAATAATGAGTAGACAGATGTGGTTAAGCGACGATGTAGGATGCCCAGGGCTAGGCAGCCAGATTCCTTTTCTAAAGCGACAATTAAGCAAACAAGGTACAAACAGGCATTCTAGCACCTCCCTTCTCGCCACTGTGGGCAGAGCTGCGTCAGCATTTCCATTGGAAACCTCTCCTTTTCAGGGTCTTTTCAACTCAGCCATAAAAATTAGTTCCAAGTGAAAACCTGGCATGCAAAGTTTCAGCCTCAGAATGAACTTTTTTTTTTCACAAATTGTCAGAAAAGGGGGAGGGGAAGGACCAGTCCAATGGCTATTTTTACCTTTTTTTTTTTTCACTGCACAAAAATAGAAAACAGAAATGCACTGTACTGGTTGTGCACATTTTGGAACTCTAACAGAAACATTTATAGGCCATTATGAGGCATGCATGTTCCTGAATTACTGTGGGTTTCTTAGCTGATGATTTTATAAGGCTAGCCTCATCAGTGCTCAAAAGGTGCTTTTGCAAAAAATAAGCTGTGTGATACATTGTCTCTTCCATCACCTGGAACCGACCTGCCTTATCAATAGGTGTGGTGGTTCTACTGCACATTACAGTGAGTTGCTGTGGTCTGTTAGCTCAGAACTCCCTAGCCCTGGAGTGTCTGTCAATACAAATTTGGTCACTAGACCATAGAGCCTGGAAGCAGCTTCTACTGCAGCCATGGATGCCAGCCTCCTCCAATATGAAGGGAATCAGTTCTGCCCACATGAGTTTACAAACTCCTCCTTTGAAAGCAGTGGGCCATGATCCTCCTCAGTATAACTCTAGGGGATAGTTAAATAACTTTAAATAGCAGCACTCAGAACTTAATTGACGTGATTCAGGCAGAGTTGTGCAAGTTTGGTGACACAGACCCACAGTGGTAATAGAATCACACTTGTGGCCAACTGTGACTCATCCCATTGTTCACAACTTAGGGCTGAGGTCTGGGGCAAGTCTGAGAGGTTTGGACCCCAGATGGGCTGCGACAACTTGCTGCAACCTGACAAGTTAAGGATGAGGGCAATGAATTAAAAACGAGGCTCCCTGTAAGTTTCAGGACTTATCATTCATCAAAAACCTAATGAAAAAGCTTTCATTGTGATTATTTTGTCATCATTATTACCACCCTTTCTACTCAGAGTGCTGGGTTAAGTTTCACGGAGACCGTAACTACTAAGCTTGCCCCTCCCCCTTTGATTGTACATTTAATTTATATGTTACTAATAGCTAACTGCTGTGTAAAGCCTTTTTGATTCATGCTCTGCTTGCTTTCCTTCTGTGAGGTTTATGGTCAGGGGACCTAATTTGCTGGCTTCATTATAAGCTGCATTTTGGGCAAAATATGAACTAATGGGGTTGAATTTAGGCCCTCAACTTTGCCTCAGAAGTCAAAGCATGGCTTTGTAACAAAGAGCTATTTAACGGTGCCATTGGAGCATTGAGCTTCCTGAAGTTCACATATGATTAGAAGCTAAATATCTAAAAATCCATTTATTTGCTTAATAACAGTACCAAATTGAACCCGTCTGTGGTTGGTACATTATAAAACCACTAAAGGACTCTTTTGAGGTACTGGGCATGTGATTACTAACTTCATGGATTTCAGCTAACACCATTCAAATCAATTCGAGTCAAATCAGCTTGGGGACCATGCATCTAGCCCAGTAGCACCCTGAACCAGATCTGCACATGCACAGTGTCCCCTGCTTTCCTCTATGGTCATAAGCATCACAGCACAGTTCAATTATGTGAGTACAAATGTGCCCTCACTCCAAACTTCATTCTTTGATGGACAGAATATGTATATGACCTCTTCAATTGCACCATGAGTGTACCATAGAGTACTTTTCACATGCAAGGGTTAATAATGATTGGGAATGTTAAGACATGTCTAGTCATGTCATCTGGAAAAAAATACTCCTAATTCTTTACCTTACTAAGTAATCACTGTCATATTCCTTGGTCTGGATGGGGAACCTGAGGCACACAGAACTGCTAGTCTTAACAGAAATCACACATTACAAGAACTGTGACTACTTGCTATGGAATGATCCTCTTGTACTCTGTAAAGATTTGTCATTCAAATTGGTTTAATAAAATGCTGATTGGCCAGTAGCCAGGCAGGAAGTTAGAAGGGACAATCAAACTGAGGACTTGGATGAAGAAGAGCAAAGTCGGGAGAAACAGGAGCAAGCAAGATGCCCAAGAAGCAAGATACAAGAGGACTGGTAAAGGCACGGACCGTGTGGTGATACATAGATTAATAGAAATTGGTTAATCTAAAGGTAAGAGCCAGTTAGTAATAAGCCTGAGCTATCGGCTGAGCATTCTATACTTGTGTGTTTATTTGGGACTGGGCAGTCCAGACAGAAAAACTCTGTCCATTTACAACTACTTTCATCCTGAGGCATGTCAACAAGCTTGACTCTTCTACCACTCTTCATTGTGTGCTGAGTTACCACACTGTAAGGCCTGGCTCTTGAGCCTGTTGGGAGCTGGTTTAGCAGATTAGCTCTACACCTACACTGGAGACAGCTGTGAACTAATGGACAATCTGTGACTAAGAAGGAAAGGCTTTGCCTAGATAATAGATGCTGTTTCAATGAGCAAATCAAGAAGACCCCTGGAAAGAGTGTGGCAGTTTTGAAATTTGAAGGATCTGAAGGCTTTGCATTGCTGATTAGGAGGAAGCAGTTATTTCTGTTGTGTGGAGGGAAAGGAAGGAAGAATAAAGTTCATAAACCCAGGGAAGGATATGGGAGAGGGTCTCTAGGTTAAGTGAGGACCTTGAGAATCAGCAGAGAAGCAGGAATATTGAAAGAAAAGCAGCGATCATTCAGCTAAGCCCCAGTTTAGGAGAGCATATCTGTTTGTTTGACAGCCTGGGAATGGATATATTCAGAGGAGCCTCACACTCTTGCCTGGGAACCAGCTGGAGTACACCTTCTCTTTGTAAGGCAATGGCTACTCCTGTATCCTTCCTGAGGCTTTTTGCAGAGTGAACCTCCTTCCATCTGATATCTGCAGAGTGTAAGGATCAGGGGGATTGTGAGCAGCACTTTATCTGTATTCAGCTGGGGCTGGTGCCTGAGTCTTTGTGGCTGGCACTCTTGCAAAGTGACAACTACAAAACATGCATATTTGGGGTGAAGAATTAAGCCTGGGGTTGGCAAATGCTTGCTATGTACTCCAAAGGTTTTGAGTTCGGTCCCCAGAACACATTTTACAAGCTGGTGGTATATATCTGTAGTCCCAGTGCTGAGGGTGATTGGCTGGCTAGCCTAACTGAATTGAGGAGCTTAAAGTTGAGTGATGGACTCTCTTTCCCATGTCAAGAAAAAGGTGAAGATAATTGAGAAAGTCAATCTCTTTGGATCTCTGGCCTCTACATGCTTGCATACATGTGTGCACATGCATACAAACACCCTATCTACATTTATACACAGACAGACAGACAGACAGACAGACACACACACACACACACACACACACACAGGTGAGTAGTTTCTCACATAAAGATTCAGAGTATTTGGTGACCCACACCTTTAATCATAGCACTTGGGAGGCAGAGGCAGGTAGATCTCTGTGAATTTTAGGCCAGCCTGGTTTACAAAGTGAGTTCCAAGACAGCCAGGGCTACAGGGTTACGCAGAGAAACTCTGTCTCCAACAACAACAACAAAGGCCCAGAGTATTGAACTAAATTTGATGATTCTGAATCTTCCCCCATCTTTCCCAAAGAGTACTTGGCCAGTCTCTCACTATCTCATAAAATCTGATCCAGAAGGTATTACGTTGTAAAAATCTAAACTGACATCTAGCTACTAATGAGGTAGCATACCATAAACAGTCATTGGGATGACTGGATGCAACCATACTCAGAAAAAGACATCTCCATTTCGAAATCTTCATGTTTGGCTTGAGTTCTCTCTGCTAAGAACTCTAGACTCTTAAAAGAAATTCTTTCAGAGACCACAGGAGGTCCTGGTCTACTCCAGACAGATGACCCTTGGCATGGGAAGGCATCTCAAGGAAATCATTAGAGCCTGAGAGAATATTTTCTAAAAGTATCATATCAAAATTGTTTCTGTAAGCAAGGAAGCCAGTACCAGAAGCAGACATTCAACTTCCATTCCTGTGCTTCCCCTAGCTCAGAGTGCTCTTTCCTAATATATCTTGGAGGCTGTGCAGATTATTAAGCCTAATTAGACAGAGTTCTCTTCAGTTAGGATAATTAACATGTACCAGCTTTGAATCAGAGACCCTAGGCTACCATCCAAACTCTCACTATCTGAAAGACCTGCATGTAACTTTTCAGATTCTCAATTTCCTCATCTTTAAAATGTGTGTAGTAACAGTCCCTCACGACCCGAGCCTTCAAGAGTATCAAACAAGACACCGCATGGGAACTTTCTTAAATGGACTATAAAACACTCCTCAAACCTTGCTGTAAATAAGGAGGAAAATATGATTTTTAAAATGTGATAATGTTTGTATTGACATAGTTTATATCTGTGTATAATATTTCTCCTCCCACTACCCCCTCAAATGCAAAACAAACAAGAAATTGGTTTTCAAAAGGAACGCATTCCTGCCAACTTTTTATTCTAAATTGAGTGCAGTTGGAAGGTTACAAGGCACAAGAAATGGCCCACTCTAAATCATCCCTCTTAAAATACATCAACATGTTCACAGTGATTGTTGTGAGGTAGTAGGAATGTGGGGGAAAACTTTCAATTTTCCCCCTTCCACTTTCTCAATTATTGATCCATATTAGTGTTACCATTAAGCAAAAAGCATTTAAAAATAAATCTTGTGGTTTGCTTGTAAAGGTCCCTGCTCAATATCAATAACAATTGCTACAGTTTATTCACTGCTTGCTATGTGACGTATGGTTTACATACATTGCTTTCTTTTGCGTGGATGTATGTATGTGCGCATGTGTGTGCAGGTACCTGTGGAAGACAGGGGACAATCTTGAATGTTACACCTCAGTCGCTTTCACCTTGTTGTGTGGAGACGGGACTGGTAACTGACCTGGACCTCACCATGTAGGCTAGGCTGGTTGTCCAATTAGTCATGGAATCTTCTTGTATCAGCCTCTTCACACTGAGATCACAAGCATGTGCCACCGTGGCCAGCTTTTTGCTTGGAGTATGAACATCAAATCGAAGCCTTCTATACTGACCAAGTCATGTTTCCACTTCAAGAGACATACTTTGGCTTTTCATTTTTAAAGAATGTCAGCATGTTACCTATTATGGCCTCATTTTCTGATAGTCTGAGGCTCACAGAGACTAGATCACTTATTCCTGATTACACAGTGGAATCTCAGTGTCTCACTGGGTCCAGAGATTTTATGGTTTCTTCTGTGACATACTCTGCTGCTGGTTTGATGCTGAGCCCTAGTACTTCATCTCTCCGCTCTGTCTGTGAGTTATTCTGTAACCTCGTCCTTCAGTTGTGCTGTGATGGACAGAGCACTGACCCCTCCTGGGAGAGGAGAACCGGGTTCCAGATCCAACTGAACATTACTAGCTAGGGGATGATGGCACACCGGTCTTTTGATCACTCTGGAGCCTGTGGTTTTTCCATCAATACAATGAAGACTGTGCATTAAATAAATGGCCTCCAAATTAGCTTGAGATGCAGGCCTAACCCATCTTCTAAGGAATGACTTTAGTTGGCTGATCCATATGTCTGGGTCTCTTTCGGCTTTCAAGATCTAGAAAAAAGTGAATGCAGCATCAGCCCAAACTGTGTGGTTTGACATATCTTAGATCTTTGCTAATGGGCTCCATTTTCCCTGGCTATAGATTGCCATGCCTTTTCTGTGTTTTATTGAATAATCTTTAGTTCTTTGTCTTAATTCCATTAAAAACAAAACAAAAATTAATAAAAAACAAAAACAAAGCACTTGTGGTTTTATGAGTGTGTGTGGAAGGATTTCCCAGCTGTTTTGGGAAGATGGTGGCAGTTACAAGCAAATAACTGGAAACTTCAGATGGATGCTGGTGAGTGTTGCTTGTACTTTTTTTAAGTTCGGACTCTGGTCTTGTCCTTTCTGTTTCCTCTTTGTCCTTTCTATTTTCTGAAGTTTTGAATTCCCATTTTTGTTCTTAGTCTTAAAGAAAATGCCCATTTTGGAGAATTTACATGCTATATGATGGTATTCTTTTCCTTTTTGTTGGGCATTTTGTGCACAGAGCTGTTATGAAGAGTGATGCTCTCTGGTGTGAGGTGCTGAGGACAGTTCTTATTGCCCATTTGTTGTTTTGAGACATGGTGTTACTATGTAGCTCAGCTGACTTGGAACTCACAGTGTAGCCCTGGGCAGACCCCAGACTTGCAGACCTCTTGACTTAGAGTCCCAACTGCTGAGATGACAGATGTGCACCACATACTGACTCAATACCTTACTATCCAAGGCATTCTAGCTCTATGAGAACTCAATTTGGAAAGCCACGCTTATTTTTTTAAGGGGTAAATTGTTCAGGAATTCTTCATTCTCTGACTCTTTCCAAAGACAGCACTCACTTTCTTCTTGAGATTGCACCATGCTCACTGTAGATGCCAGATGCAGCATTTAAAGCATCTTCACACATCTTTGTGAAAACATCTGTCTCACTACCAGGACTGAAAGAGGAGGTATGCATCTGTCCTATGCACAGATACTTGCTAAATAGGTGTAGAATGACTCCTGTGGATAAGAGTATCTGATTGTGTGAGTCCTCAGTTAAAGAGGGTATCTACAAGAAGGAAATGTGACCACATCAGCAAGAAAGCAAGCCAAACAGTGTGTTGAGCATGGAGAGAGTGTAGGATGGCATCTTGCCCTCTCTCATGCTCTCTCTGGAAGATGCCAGTAGCACATAGCAGTTTTACATGGGGGTGGCAAGGAATTTCTCTCCGAGGCTTCCTCTGTAAACTTTTTGTTATCAGCCCAGTTGGCCATTGCATTTACTTCAGTTTGTGAAGACCATGTTTGGATTAGTGTTGGGCATAAGGAAATGGTGATTCTTGATCCGCTTTTAATGCTCAAACGGCTCACCGAGGAACCCGTGCAGCTGTTGGAGGACATGTAATGGCATTAGGCACTGAGCTGGAGCAGAGTCTGGTGCCAGGCCTTTCTGGCAGCATCTGCCATTCTAGTGATTCTCCTGGTGAGTTAGCTACCATTAGTGACTGAGCTAGGGACAAGGCCCTTCAGTAGAGCACATCCTGGAGTGGAACCCTGGATTTCTGTACAAGGAGGGAGAGAGTTTCTGGCTCAGGAATGATAACACTCAAAATTCCATTTCCATGATTGGAATTGAATGCTCATAAACCAGAGCAGTCCATCATATAATCGGCGTGCTTTACCTAGCTTCCCACTCCTACTCTGTGTCCCTGTTGGTCACTGAAGACTAAAGAGGGTGCATTTCAATGCTCCCGATGACTCCTAACGTCTGTTTTCACTCATATTCTAATTTTACTTTGTGTGTGTGTAGATTCTGGACATATTGGTCATTGCTCTAATTCCTCTTTTATTGGAACTGACCAATAAGAAAAATTACTGTGATTATACTTTAGGGTGAATTACCAAGTTCTTTTAAATCATTCATAAAAACTGTTCACATTTTCTAATCCTATGCACGTAATTAGGCTTGAGGATGTGGCTCTGTAGTAGAGCACTCACTTGGTTTGTTCAAAGCTCTGCTTTTAATCTCCAGAAACACACGCAGCATATCATAATATGCCCCCCCCACTCCACTACCACAGACAATGAAAACAACAAACAAACAAATATAATTAGAAACATCAACTCAACCTCTTAGACATATTGTTTTTATTGTTCTCATTTTTTTTTACTGTCTCTACACTACAAGGGAAAAGATTATTAAGTCATGTCATAGTTCTGAAGAAGCATAGGATACTTTTAGCCTGACCATTGAAAGGAAATTTGATAATTTCATTACAGATTAGATGTATCAATTATCACATTTCTTGGTGAAACAAAATACCTAATGAGAGCAATTAAAGAAAAGAGAGTTTAATGTGGCTTATAGTTGGCGGGTGTAGTCCATCATGACATGGAAGACATGGTAGCAGGTGGCTTGTTCATAGCTGGGTCAGGAGGTAGAGATGGGGCATCATTGGTGATCACAGGCTTTGCCTTTTCATTCAGTCTAGGTCCCCAGTCCATGGGTAGGTGCCATGCACATTTGGGGTGAGCATCCCCTCCTCATTTAAACCATCCTGGAAATGCTCTGATGGATAGGCCTAGAGATAGATGTGCCTCCTAGGTGATTCCAAATCTAGTCAAGTTAACAGTGAACATTACATCACAGTAGATTAGTGATCAGTCAAGTGCTGCTGTACATAGAGATGTGAGGGTGTGGATGCAGCTTGCATAATGCTTACCCACTAATGAACAGGGGATGCTCCAATTATTCCCACTACTAAGAATGTTCCATGATGCTGAACTCACTTATGAAGTTCAAGTGTGCAAGTTCCTTACCATAAAATACCATTCCAGAGCGTAGGACAAAATCATATTCTTTGTGAAAGATGTACCATTACAAAGAACATTAGTCAGCCCTTCTGTTATACATTAATTAATTCCTCTCATTTGCAAACATTTATTAAGGACCTTCATTAGGGTTTTAGAGTGTCCATAAATAGCACTATTTTTTCCAGGCTTCTGTTTAGAACCATTTCAAAGATAGATACATGGTCATGGATATGGAGATCAATAGATCACCTTTATTACAGATAGAGCTGATTGGAGAAATAACCCCATAGCCATTCTAACATAATCAGCATGTTCCCAGTTAAATTTATCACCCAATTTTCTCACCAAGCTTTTGGCATAGTGGAGAGAGAATGTAGATTCTAAAGGAGGGCTGACTCCTTCCCGTGTGTTTCATGTTCCTTTTGCCAAACTGCCAGTGAAGTTTCTATTCGGGCAAAGAAGGAGCCCTGAGAGAGGAAAAGAGTGAACATGGAGCCTGTGAAAAGGCTTTCTCTAACATTTCCTGACCGAATGTTAGAAGGAGATAGGTGGGTATTCTTTCCAATATCAGGCAAATGTATTAGACAGAAGTAATGTGAGAATGAGTTAAAAAAAAAAAAGAGTGGAATAGAGGCCTTGAAACATCTGTTTCAGCATAATGGATTGGGAGCTAAAAGGAGGGGCAGGCAGCTGGGCTGCACAAGCAGAGTGGATTGAGTAGGTATACTTACATAGTAGAGAGGGCTAACATTGTAAGTGTGTGTCATGTGACCCTTTATGTGTCATGCTCCCGCACCACTAAACCACATTCCAAGCAGACCTTACACATAACCACAAACACACACGATAACAAGGAGTCCCCTTCTATAAGAACTCCAGGTTCAATGACCAAGGTGGTGTCAGAGCAGTTCCTGAATCATGGCTTCCTGAGTGGGCAATGATGCCAGCATGTTTACAGGTAAGATGGTAAGGGAGCATTCCCTGGTGGTCATCACTGTGAAACTTTGATTATTAGCCCATGAACTCTGGAGTCCTCAAACATGGCACTTTTTATTTGGCAATGATCTGGAGCCTTGTATCACTCCCCCGTTGGCCTGTCTTCTCACCATCTTACTGCCAAAGGAAACAAAAGGGAATGGCTAACAACGGAGTGACATTCGGTTCTCTTCTGTAAATATGACATGTTGTAGACCCATAAGAAGAGCTTAGGGTTCGAGGTAGGAGGATCCAGATTCAAATCTTCCCTCTGCTATTCAATTGGCTATGTTACTTGGGGCATGACTTTAAGCCTCTCTGATATTTTGCACAATCAACATGTTAATAAGAATAGTGATACTTGCCAGGCGGTGGTGGCACACACCTTTAATCCCAGCACTCGGGAGGTAGAGGCAGGCGAATCTCTGTGAGTTCGAGGACAGCCTGGTCTCCAAAGCAAGTTCCAGGAAAGGCTCAAAGCTACACAGAGAAATTCTGTCTCGAATCCCCCCCCCCAAAAAAAAGAGTAGAGTAGTGATAGTTAATAACTTAGGCAGGGGGTGAAAGTAAATGAAGCACATGGACATACTTTGAAAAAAATGGTTATCAATGTTAGTTATTTTCTGATGAAACACTGGTGGTGTGCCAAGATGAAAAAGAGGCTAAGCCACTATGCACATCGACTTTCCTCTTCCTGCACTGTCCTATAAACACCCCCCCCACACACACACACACGCTGAACTCTGTCTTTCTATTACATACTTATGTCTATCTCCAAGAAACACACATGCAAAGTGGCATGAAGGACATTGAAACATTGTGTTTTCACAGTGATTCAGAACAATGCACTTTACCTGTTGATATGTACTCTGGTGGTGTTGAACCAAGGAGACTTGGTTTCTAAATATTAAACAGCAGACCTTGTCTCAGCCAGGTCATGGCTATTTGTTGAGACAGGTCTCTAAAAAGATTACACCCACTCCAGACCAACTCTTGAGTTTATATGTCCATGACTGAGTGGGGACAAAAAGGAAAAGAGAAAAGAAAACAGAAGGAGGCTGGGGAAATAGTTCATCCATTTAGTACAGTGCTTGCTGTGCAAGCCAAACTACCTGAGTTTGGTCCCCAGGACCCATGTGAGGAGGCTGGACGCAGTGGCACGCACTTGCTGGATCCTTGTGGGCCTTGCTAGCCAGCCAGCCCAGCCTGTTTGGAGAGTTCCAAGTAAAAACTGAGAGGCCCTATCTCAGAAAACAAAACAAATAACCCCTAAACAACATCCAAGGTGACCTCCATATACACATATGCTCAGGACACACTCACCTGCACATCCATGACATGAACACACATGTTCATATATTTGCAAAAGAAAAGAGATCCAACATTGGTACGTGAAAAGTCAAGGGGAAGAAATATCTTAACATTCTTAATAGTCCTTCGAAAGAAGTCTACCCCAAGCTCCAGGCATTCAGACTGTAGCAGAGTCCTCAGAAGAAATCAATCTTTAGGTCTAGTCCATCTACTCCCTAACTTCCATTAAAACAAATAAACAAACACCAAAACCAAAACAAAACTAAAAAAACCTAGTTCAAACAGCAAAACCATTCTTCTGATTAGGAATGTGGATAAAGAGAATTAAAAAAAAAATCAAAGGAATCACTTAAAAATTATGGAAGTCCAACTGAATAAGGGCGTCTCATGTCTTGAAATCTTCCCTGTATATTTCTTTCAATTACGGAGTTTTAGAGAGAAGGGGTTTGGGAGACATGGCTGGTCAATTGGATTTACTGAAATAATACATCTTGAGTACCTACTGTGTGTCAGCCTGGGGACACAGATGAAAGATCTCAGGCTCTTCTATCCAGATGGCCACACAAAACTTAGCCTGAACTGG